>NW_009620897.1:26051-29006 GCF_000690535.1 Cariama cristata | reverse complement strand
TTAGGATTTTTACCAGCCTCCAGGTAGAGTATGACCCATTAACCACTATTCTTTTGTCCAGTGAGTTTTTTACCCACCTGGTTTCCTTCCATCCAGGTAAAAGAATATCATGGCAGACAGTGTCAAAGACCTTTCTACAGCTGAGGTAAATGACATCTACTTCTCTCCCCTCACCCATAAATCCAGTGGTTGTATCAGAGAAGGCAATCAGGATGGTCAAGCAGGATTTATCCTACATAAATCCATTTTCTGTTCCCAGACACCCTTTTCTCCTTCATGTGCCCAGAAATGTGCTCCAAGATGACTTGCTCAAATATTTTTTGAGGGACCAAAGTGAAGCTGACTTGCCTATATTTCCCTTGATTATTCTTTTGGCCTTTCCTGACAACATTTCTTTCCCCCAGTTGCCAGAGATCTCCTCCAATTTCCATGACTGTTCAAAGACAATATGGAGTTGTGTTAGAAGGACATTGGGCAGTTCTTCTCAACGCTCTTGAATGCAACCCGTCATGTCCTGTATACCTTTATGGTTCGCGTTCTTTCAACTAATCGCTGATTTGGTCGTCATCCACTGATGGTAGTTCTTCTTGTGGAGCTCTTTCACTGATCAGAGGGGCTGGGAGACCAACTGAGGGAAAAGCAACACTGAGTACCTCAGCCTTACCCGTGGGTACTGTCACTAAATCCCACACTCTGTTCAGCAGCAAGGTCACAGTCTCCTTCAGGCTTTTATTACCAGTATAAGGCTGCTCTTATTGCCCTTGGCATCTGTTGAATGTCTTGGTTTCAGTTGAGTTTCGGTTTTCTTGTGACCATCCAGACATGTCCGTGTGATGTTTCTAAATTTCTCTTTTGTGGCATGTTCCTGCTTCCATCTCCTCTATGCTGTTTTTTAGGTTAGAGCTCTGTCATGAGTTCTCTCTTTTAAGCTGGTCTAATACGTTTTCTTGTTTGGAAATTTTGGAAATTAATGTGTTCCTGCTAGTGGAAGCTGTAGCACGTACAACCCCCCCCATACACAGGTTAGAAATTCTTAGCTCAGAAGTTTTATTACAGTTATCCAAAACAGAATCTCCTTGTTCTGTAATTTAGTTAATACTTGCAGGGAGGAGAGAGAGCTAACTTAATCTGTTATTAAATAAGTTTTTTAGTCCTTAGATGATAATTAGAGAAGATAATTTGTCTGGCACAATTGTTATGATTTATGGCATCCTGATAGATTCTTTTCTGACAAAAGGATTGCACAGTAACATAGATGCTTTTTGTCATCTTAATCAAGTGTTCCTCTAATCATCTTTAATAAAAAAAATTAAAATTTGGTTATCCAATAGGACAAGAAGCCTGGAGGATAAAGATAAGTAATTTTAACTATTCCTAAAGGTGTCGTTGGCAATGTTTCTCCTTCATATGTACATATTTAGTATTTATGGAGCAAGGTTTAGTAGCTTAAGATTAAAGCTAAGTATGTTCAATTTAATCTTAATTATGTTAATTTTATGTAGTGATTATGTAGTAATCAAAAGGTATATAATGAAATGTTTATTTGCAAGGGTGAGGGCAAGACTAACTTTTTTATATGAAATTATTTTGATTTATTATTGCCTGGGTCTTGCTTTTGTTATGAGACAAGAAAGAAGCCATGGATCACTGCGTACTTTCCTGTGACATGTCCTTGATGTACATAGTGCACTGGAGTGATGCTGGTGAGTGGAGGGAAAAAGATTTTCCAGCGGCATCGGAAGCAGCATGGCTGGCTCTTCGAGGCTTAGCTGCTGCTCTCAACTCTTCTTCAGCTCTGCTCCCCAGAGCAAACACAGTCTTGTCCTTGGATGAGCAAACATTAATTTTTGCTTGCACTGTTGGGAACCCTTCAGCTGTCTCAGAGTTGGAGTTTATTTTAAGAGACTGAGACAAAGAGGACAGAGGTTTAATTGCAGACTCATTTCTGGTGGGCCCACAGAATCAGATGTCTAGGGGAGAGTGGTTGACATTGGGAGCAGTGTCAGTACTGTAATGGTATAGGATCATCCATTAAGAGCTCGATGTTAATGAGTTTTGCTGCATGCTTTACATTCATTTGTTGAATCTAGCTGCATATAGCAGTTACGTTACTTCACTGAAATATGTCTAAAAATATTTGTATGATAAAGTATCGATAGCAAAACTCAAATAAATTTACTGCAGAGACAAATGAATAAATATGATGTTTCAAACGTAACAGTCTAACCTGAAGTCATTTGTGAGCTCGTGGATTGTAGTTAGTTAAATGGTGAAATACACTCGCACACAATCCAGCGTGTGCTGTGCCAAGCACCTGTGCTTACTGGTTTTATGAAGATCACTTGATGTTGCAGCTCCGGGCAACCTGCAGCGTGAGGAGCTTCCTGAGTATCTCACTGCCTGGTTTGCTTTGTGTGTTGCCATCCAAGAGGGATGCTTAGTTAAAAGACATTAATTCTGAATATCTGTTGGGGGGCAGACAGAACAGGGTGAAGAGGCCAGGCAGTTTAGTAACTACCACTTTGGCATTTGACTAGGAGTGAGCAAGTCACTCTGAGTAGTCCTGAGGAGGTGAGTATGCAGTGTTACAGGCTGGGGGAGGGTGGTTAGAAAGTGGTCAGGCAGAAAAAGACCTGGGGATGCTGATTGACAGCCAGCTGAACATGAACCAGCACTGTGCCCAGGTAGCCAAGAAGGCCAATGGCATCCTGGCTTGTATCAGCAATGGTGTGGCCAGCAGGACCGGGGCAGTGATCGTCCCCCTGTACTCGGCACTGGTGAGGCCGCACCTCGAGTGCTGTGTTCAGTTGTGGGCCCCTCACTACAAGACAGACCTTGAGGCGCTGGAGCGTGTCCAGAGAAGGGCAATGAAAGTGGTGAAGGGTCTGGAGCACAAGTATGATGGGGAGCGGCTGAGGGGAGACCTGATCGCTCTCTACAATGACCTGAAAGGAG
>NW_009620897.1:0-26018 GCF_000690535.1 Cariama cristata | reverse complement strand
TACATGACAATAGTGCATAGTGTCAAATGTCACCAGAGGAAGGTCAAGCTAGAAATTAGGATGCATTTCTTCACAGAACGGGTCCTAAGGCATTGGAATGGGCTGCCCAGGGAGGTGGTGGAGTCCCCATCCCTAGAGGTGTTTAAGAAAAGACTGGACATGACACTTAGTGCCATGGTCTGATTGACATGGGCGTGTGAGGGCAAAGGTTGGACTCGATGATCCCAGAGGGCTCTTCCAACCAAATCGATTTTGTGATTCTGTAATTCTGTGAGTAGGGGGAAGAATTGCTTTATAGCCGTGTCACTGCTCCTCCACCCCTGACCCTGTAAACCCCTATCTGCTCACACAGCCTCCTCATGCAGGGGGTTGTTGGGACACTGAATTCTGCTTAAAAATGGGTGCAGATCCTGGAAACTGAAGTCTGAGCAAATTACACAGCCTGCATTTTGGAGTTGTATAAAGCACAGACAGCTAGGGAGGAGAGTTTTTATTAGTGGAGCATGGAGGGAATGCTGTCCTGGAAAAGGGCTCTCGTAACAGGGGCATGTGCCAGTCCTTAACCTTCGCTGTAGGTACTTTAGGTAATCTGGTAAGAAAACTGGACTCAATACTCCAGTTAAATCAGTGTTTGGTTTGACGTCGTTCTTTATGCATCTTTCTGTGTAATGAATAAAAAGAATATAAATATAAAACCTTTTGTAAACAGCTTTGAAATCCCTGATGCAAAGTACTGTAAAAAATTAATTTACTTCCACATCTTTGAGAAACTGGTGTAGAGGGCACTGGGGAAGGGATGGGTCTGCCCGTTCCTTGAACAGGTCATGAGGGCTCTGCTGTGATGGTGTCCTGGATTTTACCTCTCATGGTGAAGGGTAAGGATATTTAAACCATCTTCTCCTGTATGAGTCTAGTCTTTCCTACTAACATAGGACAAAGTGATCGTAACCAGTGAGTTGTAGTGTGAGGGCAAATGATGTGTAGTTCATTCTGTCTCTGCGTGCTGTAAGTTGCAGGAAGACAATGATGGAAGAACTTTTCATTCCAAAGGGAATAAAGCCAAACCACATGATGTGTGTGGTTGTCCTGCGTCCAAGCTGTATCTCTCTTTCTCTCCAGTGTGAAAGTAGAATTTGTCACCTCATACTATAACTGCAATTTATCTTCTGCTTTGTTCCTTTTTTTGTTTAGTTTTGGTTTTGAGATTGAGCTGATATTTAAAAGCATGCTTTTAAGAAATTGGGTTAAGAAAACGATTTTTGGTGAAGACTGTATCTAAATAATTTTTAAAGAGATTATCTTCTGTATGTATCTTATAGTCGTTTGATACCTCAAAGAACAGCTAAAACAAACACTACCTCAAACCCTATGTTAATTAGCATTTCTAGTCAGAAAAAATAATTTTCTAATTCACAATTATGTAATATCAGGATCTTTATCTAAAATCCTTTTTTTAAACTGCATCCATCAATATGTAGTTTTCTTCTACTTGTGTGCAAAGCTCTGTAAATTATTTGCAAATATTTTTAAGTGATTATTTGCATTAGTTAATCTTCAGATTAGTAACAGGTTTCTACTTGGTTTCATATTCCTTTGTACATACATGTCAAAACAGTATAATTTCCACTGTGGAAAACCATGAGGGAAGGCATTATTTTTTGTTATTGTATAATGAACAACTTTTTATTGAAATACTAAATTTTGTTAGATTTTTGTCATTTATTTTTAAAATGTAAATTGTTTTAATTGTAATGTAGTATGTTACTGTTTTTTAAAAGAGAGGTAAGTGATTTATTGTGGTTCTCTAAGTAAGTCTGCAATGCCCAGCTGATGTCCGAAGGGTAGCACACACTGTTTTGCCTGCAAACCAAGGTGTAAGAGATGACTCATGTACAGAGCAGGGAAGTACACCTGCACAGAAAACACAACACTGATTCCCTGGTCAAATGACCACTTGAGAAGATGTAGATATCCTGACTTTCTAGTTGTCCAGCCTGCACCCATAAACTCCTTGCAGCCAAACCTCCTAAGCTTTCTGGGGTAGTCTGTAGCAGAGAAATGGTTTTCTGTTCTCTTAGGAGGTAAAGGAAAAAAACTTGGGCAATGTGGAGGAGAGCGTTGCAGAAAAGGAGGAGTGAGTTGGCAGAAAATATGAAGGTGCTGCATTAGGGAAGGGGATCCAGGAGGCGATGCGGTAGGGTGAAGGGAAGGAGAGAATGCCGGTTTGACTGGCTGAGCGCTACTGCAGTAAGGAAAGATGGACAGAGAGCACAACCTGGGATGTTAGAATAGGAAGGAAGATTCAGGCTGATATTTTGAAGTGCTATTTTGCCTATTGGCAGAATTCTTTGGCAAACGTTTAATTGTAGGCATTTTTTCTTCCTGGAAGGGACCCTTTCTTTGCTGTATCATAGGCATCTGTCTGTTAAAAATACAATTTTGGTTTGTGCTTTTGAAAAGTCATATGTATGCCAGACACCCATCTTTAATACATCAATGCTCCAGTCTTCTGATTTGGTCCTGGAAAAGTGGTACCTAAAATAGATAGAGAGTAAAACAGATAGAGAGTACGTTTGGGGTGGAGTACGTTTGGGGTGTGCTCACTTTCCTGCAGAACAGGGACCTCTTCAGCACTATCACTGCCTTTGGAGAAAACTGGTTGTATATCGCTTGAGACAATTTTGCTCTTCAACTGTGTGAAGTTACCACTCCCTAGTAATATCCAACATTTCTCGTACTTAAGAAGCCCTCAGTCTTTTTGACTATACATATTTATAAAATCTGCTGTTAGGACAATTTGCTTGGGCCATACTACTGATCTGGTAATGTATGTATTACTTTTTTTCTTCAGATGCACGTGTTTAAATACCGCTGACTTTTTTTTTGTCAGAATTATGTTTGAATACTTATACAAAAATTGAAAATCTGTTACTATCTGGAAAGTTATTTATTTTAGTGATTTTAGTAAAGAAATATTAAACAGCTGTATTATTGGGCTAAAGGAAAATGTAGTACAAATTACCAGTATTATTAGCCTTTTAAATTTCAAAATTGCTTTCTGACTTCCTATAAGATACTTATAAATAAATTAGGTCCTACTAGAAACAGGGGAAAAAAGCTTTTTAAGTGAGCTGTATCATTAAAATCTCGTGATGAAGTTATAATATGTTTTGCTTTTGATCTGTGTATGGACAGGACCAAAATTTTAATTCAATCTTTACTTAAATCCATAGATCCTAATTACTGCAGTGCCCATCTTACTCAAGGATTTAGCATGGCATATGCGTTACTTATTGAGCCACTTTATTTCTATCAAAATTTGATTACTAGAGGAAGTATTGGAATATGGTGATCACATATTTGACTTCATCTGCAGTTACGATGCACTTAGGTTGGGTAGTAGTAAAGACGGTAAAACAACTTTTTTTTCCGAGCCATCTCATTGAAATTACCTCAGCAAGCAAGTCTGGCTAGTAATGTGTTGATTCTGTAACAAGGAGAGAAAGTTGTAAAAGAAGCAGCACTATAAAATAAACAGAATAAAATTAAGATTGTCTTTCCACTGGGGTGATAAGTCCCTTAAGAAAGTAGAAACATTCTGCTATAGTATTCCTCCTCCCAAAAAGCCCCAAGTGACACAAATGGGTGACTACATAGCTGAGAGAGGCTGGAGAATCCATTATTAGTAGTTTTTGAGATTAGACTGCAGAGTTTAAGGTAGAAGCAATATAATGCTATGTCTCATTATCTCTGCAAGATGCTTTGTTCATATGGCCCTTGCTCTTTTATTCGAGCCTGAAGACAGTTTAACTGCTGGCCAAAAAATAAGTGTCGTATTAATATTGTAGGACTTATTTCATCAGTTGAGATTCCCAGAGTTTCCAAGCCAGAAAGTTTCATGTCAGTTGATAAAGGTTCAGAATTTCTTCTTGACGTTGTATTTTTAAAACCTATGCATGGCTGGGAAAATCAGGCGCTCCACCTGTAGGAATACCCCTTGTTTACTTCTCCTGGAAACTGGACCCCTTTCTTAACTCTTGAGGACATTCTTTGGTGGGTGATAAACATGATTTGTATTTCTCTTGGATTACTAGAGAATAAGTAAGACACTAATTAAAACCTTGAAACACGTTTCCAAACTTCTTCCTGCGACAATATCCAGATTCATGCAAACTCATACGAGCCAGACAAGCATTTGATGAGATTCAAATGAACATACAGCATTTTGCTTTTCTGTAACCTGAAGAAATGAAAAACTGTAATCTTATTTTTTCCAATTAAAAAAATACGTAATATAGTCTCATTATTTGTAATAAAGCAGAATGTTTCAAGCAAAAGTATGAACTATAAATTAATGAGTACCTTCTAAATTCTGGACACATATAGAATTGAAAGAGATCTACTGCAGAAGTTGAAAATCTATATTTAATGAATACACCCTTGGCAAGATAATAATTGTGCAGCCCTCTCTTTTACTTCAGAAGAACACATTCAGCATATTCATTAGCTGAGAGTTTTACCAGTCATTACAAATGTACTTCAGCTGCACTTTTCCCTTACTTACGGACTGCGCATTGCTGTGCAAGTATCAAGCATGCTTGCTGGTTGGTCTGGTCTGAGCGCTCATCCCGTATTGTTTGGACATTCATGGTCCCTACTTTTATGACTTGAATGGAGTTATGGCTGCAAAAATTACGGAGGTGGGTGTGTTGTGACTTTTATTAACTTTGGCATAATTCCTTTCTCATTTCATTCAGCTTTGTCCTAGATAATGCATAGACATGTGGCATTTCCAGTCTTCAAATGTCATATTCATGCAATGGAAGAAATAGTTTGTTTTGCATTGAGTAGGTCCGTTATAACAGTGAGATAGAAAACTACTCTTACCTATTTTTGAATGTCAGCGTGTTCCTAAGGTATCCTGAAGGGCACCTCTGTCTCTGCCCAAGCTTCCTTTGGCCACATGGTGCCTCTCCTATCTCTGTAGAATCACAGGTGTTAATAAATGATAGTCATGAACAAGTTAATTGATTTTTCTTGCATGATATGCTGCTTTCAAATAGGATGGACTGAAGAATCCTTTATCCCTCTGTGGGCTTATACCTTCAATCTTACCTCCTTTTTATGTGACATCTCTGTAGTTAGGGGTTTTATTAAAATGTGTGGCAAAAAGTTACCTGGTAGCAGCAGGTAACTGTTATGTTCTGTAAGTGAATTTTGAGTGTATTTGCCAATGCAGTTTTCCCCAAGTTAGATATTCTCAATGGAAAACATCAACGCTAACGTAATTTGAGTATGTTGCCTTTCATAATCAGATGTTGCCAGAATTCGAGGCAGCTGGTGGCCTTCAGCCCACAGCAAAGACGATCTGCAAATAGAAAGCTCATCTTGAGAAATTATAAAGCTGATACGCACCTTCTGGTTTTCATCCTCACTTGTGTGAGAATTTCCTTCCTGCTTGTTCCATTTGTTTATTGCCGAAAACATTGTCTACATAATACTTGGTTGGTGGAGGAGCTGCTCTAAAACCAAACATGCTTTTATTATGGGTGAAGAGTTAAGAAGGGAGGTATGGAAGAACCAAAACATATTATGTGGTACTTTTGATTTGCTGGTGGCTTTTACACCAGTTTTCCCCATTCCCTTTCTTCTGATTCCTTCCTTGTCTTGTTGAAAAGTGATAGAAAATGGCAAGCAGGCAGATGCCGTGGATGTTTACACTCATGTCTGACAGCTAGAAGGTGATATATTTGTGGAAGGGAAAAAAGACAGACATTTCCACCACGTACAGGGGATCATAGAGAGACTGGTGCTCAGCTGGCCTTTGAAAGCTGTTTTCTAATACAGGACTGAAAACATTGTATGACAACTGGTGAACCTGAGTTAGTACTGGAGTACCTTTCCTAGGCTTGCCAGTCGAAGGGCTTAAAACCAGAAGCAGTTCTGGTCCGTCATGATGGATTCTGTTTCTATGAATGGTATGGTTTCAGGAGGTGACACTGGCCATGCCGTGCTAAAAGGCTTAGAGGGCCTTGTGTTCACACTTGTCTCTTGGCAGAGATAAGTTTTCATTTAGTTAACTGTGCAACTGTTACAGTGGCATGTTACAGATCGAATGCAGCTTTATAGACCAAGATTTTTCAAGAGGCAAGTTTGTAGGTAAAAGTGACTTAAGTGATTGTGAGACTGCCAAGTGGCCAGTGGGTTTGGTTCATTTTGAATAATTTAATGTCACTTTTAGATTATTAGTAATATATAGTAATTAATAGTAATATATTTTTGCCCACTGTCTCCTGGGCAGCATGCAACAGCCCCTTCCCCTGCTCTTCCCTAGCTTTATTCTTTCATCTTAAAAACCCAACAACCAAAAAAGTAAAATGTTTCCATACAATTTCATGTTTCTCATTTCTCTGTGGTTTGCAGGCCAAGTTTATTTACCCTGTAAATACAAGAACATTTTAACTCAAAGCTCTGCCAGCTCATGTGGAAATTCAGAATTGAAACTGGGTATCACACATGAGCGTGAAGACGTATCTTACTTACAAATACGTACATTAATCTATATAGTGCACACCGCTTGTAGCTGAAAAAATAGTGAATGATAGAACTTTTTAAAATGCATGAACCACCCAATTATGTATTTGTAATGGTTTTGTTTTTCATGAGGATGTTGAATCTGAAGCCACTGTTACTCTTCTTGTCTTTTAGGTGCTGTGGCAGTTTTGATCCCTCGCCTGGACCTGGTGATTTCTTTTGTTGGAGCCGTCAGCAGCAGCACTCTGGCACTGATTCTGCCGCCTCTGGTTGAAATCCTCACTTTCTACAAGGAAAAATTAAGTTTATGGACGGTATTTAAAGACATTTTTATAGCTGTCATTGGAGTTGTTGGATTTTTAACAGGGACGTATGTGACGGTTGAAGAAATCATTTATCCTGCATCCACGGTTCTAGCTAATGCAACAGGGAGCATCTCTGTGGATTTAAATGCTACAAACTTGGTGGTTGGTTTAAAGTAATAACCAGGCTCTGTGAACGATTTTATTCCTTAACAAGAAATCCTAGATGGATGGCAGACCTACGTGTGGGACAAATTCCAATGGATTTTAAATGAATTTTTGAAAAATAGCATGCAGCCCTTTCTCACTCTGTTGTTTATTCTTCCCATCTGCTACCTGAATTAACCCCTTTGCTCTCAACCTATAGCTTGTCTAATGAAAAACTGAGTTGATGTCAGGATTTAACGTACATACATGAATATAGAAAGGAAATATGATTTCAGGTTATTTCTGAGAAAAGAAGAAGAATTTTCATAAGGAACTCAAGATGCTTTCCTCCTTGGAAAAGGTAAAAGTCAGTCCATTCATCATATCCAGGTAGCAAGTCTAGGCACTACTGTTTTCGCTCCAGCTCTGTTGTAAGGGTTGAAGTGAGAGCTCACTGGTGCATAGACCTTCTCTTGACTGTCTCTGATGTGGTAAACTGCATCCCAGTGAACCAGAGACACTTTAGTTTTAAAAAAAAGAGCAGCTGTGTTTTTCATTTCCATTCTCGGGGCTTAAATGTTTGCCGTGGAGAAGTTTTTGGGTAGTTGCAGTTGCCTGGCTCTGGTTCCTGGGAGTCAGTATGCCTGGAAGCAGAAAGCGCTGTGCAGAATGACTGTGACTCTTGTTTGGTCTTTTCACGTTGGCTCCAAGGGGAGTTTTTCAAGCAATGGGAAGGACGAAGCCCTCCCTGATTACTCTAGCAGAGCACTGGTGGTGGTGGGTTGCATGACAGTAAACACAAAAGCATTTTTTCATGCTGGCCATCTTAACATTTAAGCTGAAGAATGGACAAGACTGTAAGGTAAGGTTTAGAGGTAAAGGCTGGATTTTTTATCAGACCAAAAGGTAGCCAGTTAGGAGTGTTCTTGCCATTTTATATGATCTGTTACTGTATGTTCTATACCATGAGCTGTTCAGCATGGCCAAGACCCATGCTCCAGGGAAATGGCAACTGTGATGCTGAGTAGAGCCACGGAGGTCTGACTGTCCAGAGCAGCTTAAAGATTCATGATGTTAATTTCTATATGAGAAAGGAAAGAATGAGACAGTACTTTCTAGAATGGAGCTTGTGCCATACTTTCACACATATAAGCTGTGGGTTATTTGTGAAAGAACTTGTGATTCCACAGCACTGTGAGCTCGGGAGGGGGTCACCAAGGATCTCTGTTTTGAAGCCTTTTTTTCTTCAACCACACCGCCAGCATGCAGGTTGTCTGAAGAAGCTGAAGAAGTGACTCAGGACTTGCTTTCAACTACTGGTACTTTGTGGAGAGGTACAGTTTATGTGACATGTAGGGTATTCATGTGAAAATATGATATTTTTTTTAGAAAGTGATTATATATCCCTTTTGGTTTTTGAATGAAAAGTTACAGGATGTTGTTTATCAGAGCAATATTACTTTTGTGATGCAAAAAATTCAACATCTCAAATGATAAGCAGTTTATTTTTGTACATTTTGGTAACTGCTGTCCTGACCCATTTTTTACACCATTTCTTTATCCTTGATTTCAACTATACAAGTGTATGAAATACTGTATTTTTTTAACCTATTGCTAGAAGTCTGTAGACTGCCTATCTGTGTTTCTATTGGAACATATAGTAATTATTTTTGCATACTTCTGTTCTGCCTTAAGTAGGATCTAACATGCCCTTTACTGATTTTTGCTTCTTTTGTCTATTTTGGAAGAAAAAAAGAACAAGTTGATAAGTTGGTAGTTGGGTAGAAACGAGTTTTGTTCAGCAAACCTGCACGCTGAGTCCTCAGCCAGAACTCTGATTTTCAGGGTCCATATTTGACTTTCTGATTCATGCTGCATAGATGACTTTCACTCCAAATGCTAAAGCTATATTTTTGGTCTTGTTCTCTAAAAACGCTATATATTTTGTAAAATAATAGAACTGTATTTATCATACTCATTCCTGTTATGAAGAAACTCCTTTTTCTAAGGAATATTTTTAATTATAACATTCCCCCAAGAAATATGGTATGCCAAAACCTCTCTACTGTATTCATACAAATTAAGATGGAAATATATGTAATATTTTGCTTGCCTTCTGTATATTCCTCACAAATCTACCATTTGGTAATCTACCATTTGGCATTACAGTGCTAGAGTAATATGCTGCTAGATATATCTATATTTATATTTTCTCTTCAGAATATTTCCCTAGTCATCTACCATGTGGTGACTGTATTTGAGCACTTTCATCTCCATGTTGATGGGGGCATTTCTGATAGGGATTTGTTACAGCATGTAGTTCAAACTGCATGTATTCATTGAAGCAAAGGTTCTGAGTAATGCTCTTATTTTCATTTTAGCATGGACAAAGTTAAATGCTTGGCAGGCACTTTAAAGGGATGAGTCTCTGCAGGTATGTTACTATAGAATTAACCTTTCATATGAAAGTGCCACAGAGGAGCAAACACAGGTAGTTAGCAGAGAGGCAAAAGGTCAGCTTTTCGTCTTAAAGGTTTTTTAGTCTGTAAGGTGTTTTAAAAGACATTGAACCTAAGTATTTCCCTCTGTTTCATAATGAATCTATTGTTTACCTAAACCGTACACTGCATACCGATAGAATATATTTCTGTGCAATGACATTAATTACTTCTACATGGAACAGTTTTGCTAGGACTGATAGGATTTAAGTGGAAGTTATTCTTCCTTTTAGTTTTGCATCTTTCTACCCATATGTGGTTGGAGAATAAAGGACTGTCAAGTCCATTCATATCATCTGTTCTGCATCGATTGTGTCCCAGTGAGCAGCTCTGAGAAGGTGCTTCTGCCAGGGTGCAGGAGGACTTGACCAGCGTGGAGTTTGGTGGTGATTTTTGGCCAGTGCAAGTGAATGCTGACATGGTACTATCAATGAAGATTTGCTGAGCTGGGTACCTAGAACCAACATAGGTGGCCTTGGTACCCAGGTGAATGCAGTATAACGTTCTGAAAGTCAGATGACTTGTTTAGAAGCTTGATAGGTTTAAAGAATCTAATCTTAGCCATCAAACTTCAGATAACCTGGCCCAAATACAAACCCTTTCACATCTTCCTGCTGCGTCTGATCGGGGAGCAGCCTGTCAAGGAGCAGATTTTCAGACCGATGTATTGCCACTGGTAAGAAGCAGTGGCAATATGCAGTGGGCCAGTGTTGCTGCGTCCAACAATGTCATATCTTTTGAATCTTTAAAATCTTTATTAATTTATTTTGCACAATGTCAATTTTCTCCTACAGTGTAGGATTTTTGTTACTTTATGCTCATACAGTGCATTTGCGTGGCCTGCTCTTTCAAATAGAAAGAGTCAGGAATCAGAATATCTTGCTTTGGATAAGATTAAAAATGTCATGTAGTAAAAAAACTACTAAGTCTGAATAATAAGAGTGTTCCTGTGAAACATTGCCAAAGATTTAAAAGATAAGAATTTTTGACAGAAACCTCTACTGAGTAGTAAGAGTGTTCATTCAGCTTTTAAAGTACTGTAATATAAATGGCAAGTTAAGATGCAGGGAGTGAAACTGAGAGATTTAATAGATATGGTTTACATTAATATATATTTAAGATGGAAACGTACTTTAGCACAAACTAAATTAAACTGAAAAATGTATGTGATTGGCTTATGTTCCTGATAAGGAACAGAAAGTTATTGTATTTACACACTGTACACGCATTTATATTTTACAATATAATATTGTTAACAGTTTTAATGTAATTTAATCATTAGCTGCAATATAAGTAACTGGATCATTTTCTTGTGTGTAGCTCTTCATCCTCAAATATTGGGCAAGTAAGAGGGTGGGTTTGCTTAATGTCCTGTAACTTCAATCTTCTGTATCAATAAAGACTACAATAATATTACCCTGCTAACTCACTGTTACCCTGCCTGTCACCACTACTACATCACGAGAAGAAATAGCTGTCTTAATGCAGAATTTACCTTTGAAGTTATCCAAGGAATGGCGAGCAAGTGACTTGAGACTGTCAGACAAGCTCAAGAGCTGACTTTTCATTGATAATAAATCTCATTTCAAAGTCACATAGGTGCTCCTGAAAAATCCCATCTCTACTCCAAAGTTTTTCGTGAGGGCACAGTTAAAGCTAGGCTTCTGCATCTTTTTAGAGGTGCTTTAGTTAATGAATTAATTTCTAAATGTACAAAGGGAACCAGGAATTCCCACTGAAATTCCAGTTCCCCTTTGGAAAATTGCAAAGAAAAAAACAGACTTTTTAAAATTGGACAAGCCCTTGCTTGGGCTCATGCTTGCTATGGACTTGGCCTTAACTTCAAGTATGGAGTGTTGGATAATTAGATATGGAAGAAATTGATATGAAAGTTCTGTACTTTCTATCTAAATTTGAAATTACTGGTTGGAAACAAAAGTGGCAGCATAAGCTTTCATGTTCTCACCAATTATCAGATACCAATTTGGAGATCTAATTTTGCAGAAGTACTTGTATTCCCCATTTTAATACAAGGCCCTTTGAAGGTGTGCTCAGTGAGGCATTCAGAAACACCCAACCCATTATAGAATTGCCTGTGTAAATATAATTTAGACAGAAGGTAGTACACAAATGTCCTTGAGAGTGATCCACCCAAAAAAACGATTTTATAAATAAGAAACCTAGAATGGTCTGAAAGTCCTCTGACACCAGCAGAGAGACTGTAGCTGTGAGACTGGAAAGCTGGATTTCAGTCTCCTGGGAGCCAAGAAGAATTTGAATCCTTATCTCCCTAAAGGACAAGTGAAAGCACACATATGGTCAAATTCCCACTTGGATTACAGGTTAGGGACCTGTACTTTTACAAGGTAACTTTCAGCAGCACTCCTACATCTGAGAATCCAAGTCCTTTTAACCTGAGTTTTCAGTTCCTAAATTTTGTGAGTGCTTTAAATCTGTTTGTTCCTCTTAAAAATGAGCCCTAGGTGGCTAGTTAGTGGGAACACTAAATTCCATTATTCTCCTCTTAAGGTATGGAGAAGAAAGAAATGCACGTTACAGCCAGCATTTCACATTTTAGATTGGTTTGTATATCTTAGATGTGTGTGAGACAAAACTACTATTTCACAAGTGTAAAACACAAAATGAATGCAAGAATGTAGTTTTCTTTTTTCAAGCACTCGTATTTGTTAGCCTGAAAATGAATACTTATAAATTGTAGTGTGTGGGAGGGAAATTAATTTCCAAGAAAAGCCTCTGAGAGAGATTTGGGTGCATGTGAATGAAGCAGCAATCAGAAACGAGCAAGATCATTTAATAATTTTCATCTCTCCACAGTTTCAATCTCTGATCTTGCAGTGAGCTTAATCGATATAGGCAAAATAGTGAACTGTTGTTGAACTGGACTTAAGTATCAATATGAATATTCAGGCATAGGATATGTTGCCCACACATAAGCGTATCTTGTCGTTTTAGTCGCTGTGGAGTATTTTGCATGGCATTCACCTGCTGTTGTCCAAGAAAAGCTTGGGCTTCCTGTAGATCCTGTGTCATATTGACCTCTTCTGCAATTAGAGATGTCTTAGATACATTTCAAACAGCAGTAGACAGCTGTCGTTAGGTACCTGAGTCATGGTCTTAGAAAATATCAGTGTGAACTTTTAGAAAGAATCTAGGGCTTGAGTAAATTGGTTAAATGAAGGTATTGGTGCCGTTTGAGATGCAGGAGAGCATCTAGTCACCCATCTACAGTTTGTAGATATGACAAGAGACCTGAACCCTTTCTGATTGTCAGTAGGAGCCAAGGCAAGATACCCTAGGGCATCCTGCAGGGCAGTGCATGTCTGTGCTTGGCAACTGGACTGAGCCCCTGGGCAGTATAGGTGATGGAGCTTAGAGTAACTTAGCTGACCAGCCACTATGGGGGGGCATTAATCTGTCTAAACATAGTACCTTCATAGTAGTCTTCAGGTTTTGCTCCAGAAAAGCACAGATCTGTGTAAACATGAAGGAACAGGGGAACCCCAAAAACCTCATCAGAGAAATGGAGCCCCTGACCCGGCTGCTCCCAGGGCTGTTGCAGGTCAGCAATCAGCCCATGCTCCAGGTATGAAAACCATCAAAACAGGTCAATTGGAGAGGGTGTCCCAGGATCACCCCACAGACTGAGGACATTACTGCTTCCAGGGGTAGGGAACACTGTGGGACATGTGGAAAGTGTATTTGGGGATTGTACAGGACTTGCTATGGACACTTAGGGTAGGAACTAAAGGTGGGAAAAGGGAGGGATCAAAGTGTTTTGGGAAAAATAGAGGAATTCTATGATTCTATGAATGTAGAGATAAAAGAGACCAGTTAGTCACATGTGAGCAGGGGATGGTCAGTACAGGTGTCTGTCTGTCCATGCCCTCTCCCTGACCAGTGCAGTCTCTCCTGTCTTCTCACTAAACTCCATTTATAGCTGTTTTCTTTAGTGTTAGCAACTGGAGACTGAGTGTCTAAAACCAGAAGCTGGAGATGTCCATATTGTAACTCTCTGTATATGTCTATATATGTACATATATATATATATATTTTTTTTTTTTTTTTTCACTAATAGCCTTTCATCCTGATCAGCCAGAGAGGAGAACAGGATCAGGCCGTTGGTGCTGTTTGTGAGTGTGAGAGCGCTGTGTTTTCTGTCGGTGTTGATCTTTGTTGCTGGCGGCGTGCATACGTCCATGTGTAGAGAGTGTGTGTGTGCTTATCGGGAATACGTGCTCAGCCTCACTATGGGCTGGACCTGGGGGCATGGAGCTGTGGCACCCTCACCTCCTTTCTGCTGCCAGATTTGGCAGCTCCCAACAGACCCCGCTCATATTCCTTGAGAAAACTAGATTCTCCTGGGGCTCAGTCTCATTGCCTGGTACTGCTCAGTCTTGGCCTTTCTCTGATTTTGCACTAGAAGGTACATGTGTCCCCCAGCACACCTTTTCTTTAGATAACAGCTTCTGCAGTGTTTTTTTTAAACAGCTCAATTGTTTCTTTAAATATGCGGATGTGGAATTTTGTGAAGTGCCTTTCATGGCTTCTGTGGATAATTTATGCTGGACAATCTTTGACTCCTGGCCTGATGGATTTATTTTACTTTGAATGAGTGAACTCGAACTACTGAAGCCAGTGAAGTCATTTCAGTTCTGTTCTAACATACGGACTCAGAAACAAAGTTTTATTTTGGGAGCACTTCCATCTGTATCTCCACACAGATACTTAGGGAGAGTTGATTGTTCTGTATTTTAGTTTTCAGCAGTTTTCCAAAATGGTGTTGTAAACACCCCAAAATTCAAATAAATCGTATCTTTAACGTATTAATTCCTCTAAACATTGACATAAAAATGCCATTGGAAAGTGCAGAGTTTATTGATTTTTTTTTTGACCATTTTCTTATCTAATACAATTACTTTGCAGAACAGAACTTTTTTTTTCCTTGTTTTCAACTGCCAGCCCTGAGAAACCAAAGGGTCCTGGGAAACCAAGCCCAGTGCTCTGTTTTTCATGCTTCATCATGGTTAATAGAATCAATATGAGGATTAGTTAGTCTCTCAGCATCATTTGTGCTACACCTTCCTCTTCAAAGCACTTCAAAACACTATTGCTGTTAATGGGTTCATATTGATGTAAAGTATTGGAGCAATTCTCCTGGCACACAAGGGTGAGGATCCGTTCGTTCCCACAGGCTCTGGGGTGTCAGCCCAAGGCTCAGCAAACTTACTGTCACTGAATTGACTAAGTGTGACTCAGCTGTACACAAGGAGTAAGTCTGTAACTTGGCCTCTTTCACCTCATCGAGCTTACAAGCCACCCTTGAAAGAGTACATAGTATGTGGGTTTTTCTGCATAGGTATTAGCTTTTATAACACAGGACTACTTTACGTTAATCTCCATAACTTTGATCATTTTCAAAATTTGTGTATGGAGAGTTGGATTAGACTCATCTCCTTGCTTTCCCCTCTCAGTTGACAGCTCTTGATTGTCTCAAGTTTCTGTCAGAACCGGTGATGCATACGCTGCCTCTGCAGAATTATTGCATCAGAGTGCTCTCCCTCCTGAGTCTGATGAGTCCACAGATACTGTTCTGCCTTCCCAACCTAATGCTTCACCCTACCTGTCACTTAGGTGTTCCTTACTTTGCTAATTTTTAACTTGAATTCTCTACCATTTAAAGTTCTATATTGCTATTATAATTGCTGAACTTATGTCAGCTTGGATGAAAGGTTCTTATTTTTTATGTATAAATAAATATATTGCATATATATTTATTAAAATTACCCATTGTTTTCATGTCCAAGCAATTTTATTGCAAGTCACTGCTATGCCTTGCATCCAGTGATCCTTCCTGGCTCAGAGTGCGAGGCTTGCTCTGTCCCTGGCTCTCAATTTTAGACTAGGTCATGCTGCTTATCATCGTGCTCTGTGCTGTTATTTATACTCTGCTTTGTTCATTCAAAACGTGTATATCATAAATGCATATCTGAATTAAATTTATTCCAGAATCTCAAATTGCTGCTTGTTTTGTTGAACCCAGTTGGCACAGCTAATTTTAAAAGATGAGAATCAGAGGGTGTTTAAGGACTCAGTTGGCAGTGGTGCTAATAAGGAAAAGTGCCTGCATTCAATGGAGTTATCTAAGAAATGGAACAAGGTATGTTCAATTGTTGTTGTGGTTGTTACTTTAGATGGGAAGCAGGCCAGGCTGACATCTCAGTTTTCCTACCACAGTCACGTTGTTCAACTCAAAGAGAAATGATGCCATACAGACATTGCAATTCCAGGAAAATTTGTTGATAAAACAGTATTTTCCCAATGCAGTTTATTTCTTTTGGGGCTTAGGTAGATGAAGAAAGGTACAGTTTGGCCTGCAGAGAGGTCAACTACTCTGTGGTTTCAAACCAGACTCTGGCTTGCCTAGAGACTTTCCCTTCAAGCTGTGTAGCTTCTGTTTTCGCAGTGGTTGTTGACTGCCATATTTCAGTCTTCACTGTCACATCTCTCTGTATTTGTAAGAGAACTGGTTTCTTTTTTCCAGTTGGGACTGTATGGTTTACCTCTCCCTCTCCATGTTATGTTAGAGATAGCTGAGGTGGTAAGGCAAGAGAAGTAGTACTGTTCAATAAAAAAAAAAAAAGAATCAAAAGATAAAGAGAAGTAAAGCCATCATGGTATTCTGAAATCAAACAAAGTAAAGTAAAGCTCTTACTAGCACTGAAGACAAGGTGCTGGCCTCCATAGGCAAATATAGCAAATAAATCCATTTCCCTTAAGAGTCTACCTCCTCTAAAGTCTTCAGTCTTCTCACTTATAAACAGCTCTACTTCACTGTGAATTGTCTCAGAAACACCTCTGTAAAACAGGTCTCCAGTGTGCTATGCTTTGAGGAAATAATTCACGTTTGTATCAGCTTCAGCAAGGGTTTGGCTCACCATGGCAATTAAGCAGGTGAAAATAAAAGATACTTTTCTTTTTCTTCCTTTCCCTTTCCCTTTCCCTTTCCCTTTCCCCTTCCCTCCTTTCCCCTTCCCTCCTTTCCCCTTCCCTCCTTTCCCCTTCCCTCCTTTCCCCTTCCCTCCTTTCCCCTTCCCTCCTTTCCCCTTCCCTCCTTTCCCCTTCCCTCCTTTCCCCTTCCCTCCTTTCCCCTTCCCTCCTTCCTCTCTCCCCCTTCTCTCTCTCCTTCTCTCTCTCTCTCTCTCTCTCTCTCTTCCCCTTCTTCTTTGCTACCGAAGGAAGACACTTCAAGAGCAATAATACAATGTATTCCTATCAAAAGATCAGAACTAGATGGGCAATTACCCAGAACTGTCTGAAACACAGGCTCTTTTTTGCAATATCTCAATTGAGGCATGCAAGTGAGATCCCCAGGTCTGCTAGTTACTTTTGAGAATCTTGGCTCGTATCAACACGTTTGTACTTAGGAAGGGACCCTCCATCAGATAATTAAGGCAGATGTTCAGTGCTCTGCATACATAAATGTGGATGTAGGTGGCTCACTTCAGGCAATGTTGGCTGCAAGCTACAGCTTCTGCCTTCGCCATACAACACATCCTCCCCTGTAAAATAGTACGTGAGCAGTTACGTGAGTATTGTCATCCCATCTTCAATTACCTCCATCAAACTTTGGCAGGCAACAAAATTTTCTGTTTGCTTCATCCATATAATGAACGAATGTCATTGCTTTGTGTTACAAAATACCTCCTTAGCATTTGTTTGTATCTTCCTTTTTCTTTTTTTTCCCTTTTTTTTAAAAAAAAACCCAGAAAGTTAGAACATCATAGAAACTTTTGGTAAGACTCTCCTACATTTTTCCTAAACTCTGTTAGTGATATGGGGTCATAATGCCATGAGCAGTCTGGAGGATTTATAACTAGCAAAGGATAATGTGCATCTAAAGCCTCTATGCTGCTTTGACTATTGCATCTGCAAATGTAGCTTCACTCTTCATTTGCTTACTTCATGAATAATCACTGCTCTCTACAGCCATGTGAGGAGCTCCTGGATTAACCATCTAGTTTGAAATATCTAGGAGTGCTTCAACTTGTCCTGCAAAGCCAGTGCAACGCAAGACAAGGGGCTCCAAGCACAGCCCTTAGCATGTATCGGACAAACACCTGCAGATCTTGGCCTGTCCTTTCCTCTTTCTTTCTCACTGATGTACAAAACACTTGGCAGGTGCAAATACATGCATTAGGAAACAAATCTTTCTGACAGACCGTCTTGAGGAACCACCACCTGATGTTTGCTTGTCTCAAACATCCCTTTTCACTGGCTCTGTTGCTTTTTATAACCCCAGCTAGGGTCTCAGAACTTTTATCCTTGTTTTATTGCAGTGAATAGAGATAATGGAAGAAGGTATCTACTTCTTTCTAGCTATGGGTACATGGATAAGTAGGTACTTTCCTTAGATCACATGTGCTTCAAATCAAGAAAGTTCTCCTGTAGCACATTGCAGGACACTTCAGATCCTGAAGTACTGGCCAAATGTTGGAAGACTGAAAAATATTCTAGACTTTGTAATTTCTTGTTTCCTGGGCTTTCTGTTCTGGGGAGACATGGAGAGAAGACTCTGGAGCTGAAAGGTAATATCTAAAGATAGAAAAGACTACATGTCACGGTCAGTTGTAGTGCCTATTAGCTAATACTCCAAAGGAACAAATGAGTTTTACCTGACTTTTTTTCTATTTTTCTTCCTCCTTTCTCATAAATATTTATGGTCTCCTAAGCTATTAATTTTGAGAAAGGTAAATTTATTACCTAGAAGTGAGTTTAATTTTCATTTATTTTGCAGTTGTCTGTGAGTAATAGCTGTGTAAATGCAGTCACTGAGTTCTCAAAGGCTGGCTTTCATAAGGCTGCTCCTGGCAAGAAACAAACATCTTTCTGTTTTACCGTAACTGTTCAGGATATGGCTGCTTCAGAACTGCGGTGTTTTCAGCTTAGTCTCTAGATAGGCAGTTACGAATTCCTTAGCAAATAGGTGCCACCCATTACACATTGAGGCCCCTTTTGCATTAAGTTCCTGGCAAGAAGTAATCACTGCCGAGAAAACAAGTAGAGGACCAAGAAATGGTGGAGGAAGAAGCAGGGTACCCAAGAAGTACAGTCACTGGGCATGGATCACGCAGGTGAATATTAAGCTCAGGTACAGATGCCTGATGATGTGACTAGTACGCTGTCCTCCCTCTGGGCTATATGTTCTCCAGAGGCCTTGAGTTCTTCTGTTTTCTCCATCTAGGTAGAATTTTCTCCTGTTTGAGATCCAATGCAAAGCGTACACATGGATTAAATCTTATTTTTAGGGCTCAATACTTCCATAGTAAGAACACAGGCTGTTTTGGGGCATGGCATGTCAGTGAATTTTGTTTTGGCAAAACCTCACCTTTCTTTACTTCATCATGGAGATACCTTTTCTGTTTAGCTTCGTCATTTTTCTGGACTCTGCTTATCACTTTGGATCAAGTGTCTCCAACAAGATCTGCACAGCTCTACTCCTGAGATGCTGGATTTTTCTCCTGCTCCGTTCTCTTTCCTGTTTTCACCAGATGGACTATTGATGTGCCCATCTGTTACACATCCCACTGCGTGCTCTTCTGGGAACATCGTGCTCTTTTCCTCCCCAGTCCTGCAGCAGCAGCTCCGCTAGTTCTTGCCTTCAGTGGAATTGCTCAAGGTCAGGATGGAAACTCCATGCTCAGGACTAGTTTGATGAGCTTATTGTTGCGTATCTAAATGTTGTTTGAAAGCAGAAACAGAAGAGACATAAGGCATCTAGCTCATCCCTGCCAGCAGTTAACTGTTGCTTGAAAATGTATTTACCCCTGCTTTGTCTAGTTTAGTTGTAAATATCTAGAAGTTGGAAGTTTGGAAGCTCTTACCCAGTCCAATACCTCTTTCTGTCAGCAGATCCTGATTAAGGCTGGTTGAATTGTTCTTTGGCAATGCATTTCTCTTTTGAGCTGAACCTTCTTTGCTGCCTCTACTTGTGAGTCTCCTGCAGCCTCACTGAACATTGCTGTTATCATCTGCCTTTTAAATGGTGTCTTTAATTGCAGCCTGATAACGGTAAATGCATTCAAACTTTCCTGTAATAACTGTATTACCTACAGCTCACAAATCGGAGCAATTTTTTAAACTTTTCTATTAAATCAGTTTTTATTGGCCTTAAAATACATATGGAGACAAAATAAATATCTACAAGAAATAATGCAGTTTGGGGTAATGACATGCTGCTGAAAAGCCTCCCAAGCAATATAAGAAAAAAACTCCAGAATATATTTTGAAAATTGCTGTATAAAGACACAGAAAATACACTTCTACTTCGCTGGTTTCACTTCATACTTCACAGAGTTTAACTGGCATTTGCAAAAAATATGAAAAGGTATATAGCCCAGGAGTACAAGTAAGGGACTAAGACCTCTTCTTTTGCTCATTACTGGATAATTCAGCTGTTGGAGCAGAAATGGATTATGTATTAACAATAATTAATTAATTATTATCCACGGACTGCTTTTAGTAAGGCTAGGCAAAAAGTGTTGGATTCCTTCTCAATTTGGCTAGAGATCGAAACAAGGAGCAGCTGTGAAAGTGTAAAGGCAACAATATTCACATAGTCATAGAGCTTAAAGACGAAAAAGTCATCAGGAGATCACCAAACCTGAGCCTGGTACATTACAGACTGTTACTTGACATCCAGAAACCTCAGCCCTTAAACAGAAAGGCATCAGGTCATTACGCAGGAACATCAAGAGGCTGAAAATCCAACACTTCCTCTGGTATTTTGCTCAAGAGTTTGGTCTCCCTCACTGCTAGAATTTTGTTTGTAGTTTCCAATTTATATTTGTTTCATTTACGCTCCCAGACATCTTAAATTTATTTATTTATTTTCATTCCCCACCAGATTAAAGCCCCATTCAGGACTTGGAACACTGTATTTTCTCCCATAAAGGTATTCCAACATTTGAATGAGATTATTTATTGATTAACTTTGAAAACAGATTGAAGTCTCTCTCTGAAGAATAACCTATTGTGATCTTTTATTTTTGTGGTCTTTCATGACAGATCTGCAATGTGTGCTTGCATTGAACTGCCTGTCCGCTACAACCCTTACAGATTTTCCTCTTTTCCCTTGGTGCGTAACTATTGCATTTCTTTTTCCCAGGAATATGAATTTGCACGTATTTCAGTGTAATCACTTCCTCAACACGACCTTGCTCTGAATGATGCCCTGTCTTTGATACTGTTTTCCACTCTGCTGTTTTTTCCATCGTCAGCTCTACAAAACTTATCTGCAGAGATTTTATATTTACTTCTAGTTCATTGATGAAAATGTTGAATAGCGTCAGGTCTAGCATTGATCCCCACCTGTGACAGCCAAAACTTTTTCAGGCTGACAAGGCGGTGAGCAGCTCTGACTGGTTTGGACAACGGTCCAGGCCAGGAGACTTTTGGGGTAGACGTGAAGATGCCGGTGAGAGGCAGCCCTGGGACAGTGTCACGGGATGATACTGCTGCCAGAAACCAGGGTGCGTTGCTGCATGGACCCGTACTATATAAACACATGATGTTTAGTGGTCTGACAAAGCCACCATTGGGGACAGAAGGTTTAAAGACTTTCCAGCAACAAGGTACCAGAGAAGGAGTCCAGAGAGTGTAGTTCAGCTCCCAACTCCACTACTGATCTACTGGGGGACTTTGGCTAAATTCCCTACTTCCCTTGTGCCTTAGGTCCCCTGGTAGGAGAAATAAGAGGGCATTTACCCACATTCTCAAGCTGCTTGGAGTTCATTAGACTGTGACCACTGCAGGTAATTTTGAGCCACTGTAAGGTCAAACTGGAGTAACTCAGCATTGTGCTGGCCCCATTTTAAGCCCTGCACGTTGGCATTGGCACATGTGCAATGGCACAAAATCCCTTGTGGATATGAACTCTTTGAGGGAAATACTATGTATTTCTGGTTTGTCTACTTCTAGATGCTAAGGCCAAAATATAGTATTGTGAGAGTCGAAATGAACTTTTAGCATAATGTGGAAGGTCTTGAATATCCAGTAATTCCTGCAGTTGGCTTTGGGGTAGAATATAAAGTATCCTTATTATTGTTTTAAAGCTATGATAGACACTTTGCCTTTTCAGCACTACATCTACTCTGATTGCCACATCAATTGCTGTTTTTAAGTTGTCTCTCACTTCTTAAAAGCTGAATTTTATTTCCAGCCTGATAGTCCTAGCTTCAGTCTATAATCTTTGCACCTTGCTATGGCATTTATCTATTACAGAGGGAATCCTTCACATCCATTCCTCAAGGAGGTGTGAAAAAAATCATACTTGAATTATCACTTAATTTTCTCTTTAATAGATAAATATGTCAAGTTTCTGTTCCTTCTCTACAAAGTAGCTTGCATATGGACTGCGCTATTTTCTCCCTGGTGACATTTTCTTCTGGAAAATTTGAGATTTTTAGCCTGATATGCCAAGCCAATGAATTATATAGTTGCCTGTCATATCACCTTTTACTGACCTCAACACATTCTGGCCAATTCACCAGTCTGGCAGAGAGCATAGCTGTCACCTTTAAAATTTTATCAAAGGTACTCTTTAAAGTTTTGTCAAAACCGTGACTCTGAGAAAGGTATTCAAACGACGCCTGTGTGCTTGGCATCTGCTCTGACTTTCACACTTGCCCATGGAGTGCGCTGGTCCAGCAGCAGCGCTGCCAAGCCTTGGAAGCAACCAGAGCTTGCACCAACTTTTGGCCCTTCAGTTTCTAGGAGATGGATGAGGAGTTTTGCTAAAGGAAGGAAGGAAACAAGAGGCTGTAAGCATCATTAAACACACATATCTGTGTGATATCAGGCTTCATTAGATTTATTCTTCATGGTGCAACCTGTTTACATAGTCAACACCAATTGTGATAACTGGTGGGATGAGGTCGATTAAGTTAGTTTACCTGGTGGTTTTTTATTGTTCTTGGGCCTCACTCCAGAATCTGTTTGCATTTATAGCCTTTCCTCTGGAAAGAGAGGGAACAGATAGGCTGTAAAATAGAAAAAATGTATTTGCAGAGACCAAAAAAAAAAAAAGACTAAAAGAACAGTGGGCAGATGTATATGGCACTGCATTGTTTTTAACTTGGTTTTGAAAATAAAAGGTCTACTTGTGTTGATAAAATCCCTTCAACAGGGCCTTTGATCTTATTACCACAAAACCAGATGAGAACTGTGGAGAAACTTGACAGACAATTCTCTGGGCTGTAGATATGAAGTAAAAATAATTGGTTTATGCTATTAGTTTCACACAGGCAGAACAGAGCGTTAATGGTCTTTCTTCTACTGATTGATATAAAGTTCAGAAAGCATTTCTACAAGACTGATGTTTGCAGCTCAAAGTGCTGGAGCACCTTTGAAATGTTTCCCTTGATGGGAAGGCCAGAGACTGGCAGGTCTCAAAGGCTTATCGTTAGCTTGTTATGGAGCAGCCTTCATCTTAGTTAACTGGTTTTCTGAGAATTAGGGTTATTTTTCAAATGATACATGGAAATAGGTATTCCACACAGTGACTTGATGACAAGAAGTATCAATTCATAGATATGAACCCTGTAGCATAATTATTAATATTTTATATAGAAACAAAACTAAAGTGTTGTGTTTTTTTTTTTTTTAAACTCTATATTTTAGCAGTGTAAAACTTGACTTAGCTTGTGGCTGTGCCTATCATCTCCTTTCCTTGAATGGGCTGGAAATGACTGTACTCTTCGGAAGGGGCTGGAAAGTCTCTATGTAGTTTCCTTCTCCTGAGCTCAGGTTGTCTGTCCAGCCACTTTTTGACGTAATTATGCAAATATTGGATAAAGAAGAGAGCTTTTTTTTCTGAGGTTAATCTGCGGCTCCCAAAAGATGTGTCTTGCGTGAAAGCAAGTATGGTTGCATTTACTGAAACGTCTCTAGTCTGGGTTTGATTCAAGTTTGGAGGACTTTTTTCTAATTTTGGAGTCTTAAGTGCCATTCACAATTTGATGAGGAGGAAGACCCATGATGGCTTGTTAAAATGGAAGAAAAACCACTAGATATAATATCAACTTCTTATCCTAATGAGTATAAACTAAAAATCGCAGGTATTACAGTGTATATTTTGCGCTCTTACACCGCACAAGAAAGAGTATAGGTTGTGTTTTGAGTCAGGTTTGTATTGCATAAACCTGATCTTTCTCATGTTCGTTATTTCAGTGATTTCCTCCAGGACAACAACCCATCCTAATTCTGTGAAGGACAAAGTATAGAAGGATGAAAAATGATAATTTATGTTTTAGCACAAGTACTATAACCACAGCTGAAGTGTAATAATTTTCAATAGTGTAAGGAAGGGAGGAAGAAATAGATGTCTATGGAGCTGTGTACCTCTATGTGCTTCACTAGCACAGTATCTGAGATCTTAAGTTACAGTAACATTTTTACTTATAATATGCCTGCAAGATAGTGAAGCTGTATTTGTATTTCATGGACAGTGGGAAAGGAGGAAAATTAGTTCTTTTTTTTGAATTTGCTAGTACTTCTGTGTGTCTGATAAACAAAGGTGTCAATATACTTGCAAGTGAGATCCAAGATGTCTCAAAATGAGTAGCCAAACTCCAAAAAAAGAAAAAGTCAATATGTTCTTTTGGAAAATACTGGTTAAGGTCAGTATCCAGAACTTCTTGGCTGTAAAGAAGAGGAAGAAACTTTAATAAAATACCTAGTGCAAAGTTGGCATAATGTTATTTACTTTTATGGAGGTATTCCAGCCAAATAGAGAAATAGGTAACCAGCCTAACAGGGAAAAAGATTTGGTCCTCAGAAGTATGAGGGGAAAAAAAAAGTATGTTTATAAAGAAGAAATCTTGCCAGATTTTTTTTCATAGAATTACTAAGATGGTCATTGAAAGCAAAGCGACTGATCTGGTTTTTTATGCTATTGGATTATAGCACATCATTTCATTAAGCAGTGAGCATGAAATACAGCGTCTGAAAAACTCACACTCAGAAAGAATTCAGATAAGCCGGAATATGAGCTCTCCTGGGACTGAAAATGAAATGAAGAACATATAAGGTTAGCACTAAGGGTAAAATTTTTGGCAGAGCAGGGTGGTAAGCCAAAGATCTTTGTAATTTCTGTTGTCATCTCTTCAGTAATGATGCAGAAGGAGAAGAAGAATATGTGTTAATGCAATCGAATGTCCTACATTGAGAGGAGTTGGATGAAGACAGAGATGTTGGAAACGGGAATGAGAGCAGAAGTAAAACTAGGGACATATTGTGGAGGAGGAGGAAAGGGAGAAAGCATAACATTGGAAAGAAAAATTACTGAATGTTAAAGATTCAATGTGAGGTGCTTTGGGGCTGACACAGTCCATGAATCAGGGCTCCACTAACTGTTGTGCGAAGTTAGAAAAGAAAAGCTGGTCCCTACCTTCCAACTCTAACTGCTAAAATATACAGAAAACACAAAGGAAGGAACTAGAGAGACAAAAAGGGGAAATATTTTGCAAGCAGGTCAGCTGTAGAGCAGCTAGTGAAGCAGAGGTTATCTGTCTGCCAGAGTGGAGAAGCTCTTGAGCATCCTTGAGGCATAAAGTAACAAGTTTCAGTGTTCTGGGACAATCTGTTGGGAAAATAAAGATTTAGGGAGTACTGGTGGTTTCTGTTGAATTTACAGGGAAAGGTAGGTATCCAGGGATTAACAGGAGGTATCTCAAAAGACCTGGCACTTTAGTAGAGATGTATATGGTAAGATGTTGAACTTTTAGAATGCTGTTCATGTTCCTCAGATAATTGCAGAGCAGGAACTTTTTTAAAAAATAAAGTCTCAACTCAAATTCTAACTTCAGTTTTATATCTATATATATGTATTCTGTTTCAATTGGGAATCTTTCCTGTTTGCTCTTAATGGTCTTTTTTTTTTCTTTTGACAGATCTTAATAAAATTAATGTTTACATAAGGGAATTTTTAAATATGAGCTTTCCTGCAGGAATTCTGACCTGTCATCTCTGAATGTGTTCATGAACTGTGAGCTGAATACAGGAAAAAAGAAACAGGGTATCATGATTTGTGTACCAGCCACACCAAGTTCCCAAGGAGAAACACGAAACATCCACCCCCAAAACTGCAGACTGCCTTCTGGAGGGATGAAATATTTTATCAGAAATGAGTGCATAATTTGGAACAGTAAATACATTTGATCCTTTTACAATTTTCTTATGAATCACTTGCCAAAAAAGAAAGTGAAATACAACTAAGAAATAACCCAGCATGGTAGCCTTAGCTCTACTCCTTGTGTATGTAAGCAGAGCAGCCTGAGAGGAGTAGTTTATTCTGCTGTAAAATCTATAGTCACTGTTAGGGTTGGAAGGGTACACAAATCAGAAGATGGGGACCTTTGGTAGGCATCTAGAACAGATGACCATGTGAGACCACTTTCAAGTTTATAAATTTTCTCTGTCTTTTGGATTTAATACTGTATTGGGTTTGCATGGCAAGGTT
>NW_009620896.1:0-707 GCF_000690535.1 Cariama cristata | reverse complement strand
GCTGCTCGCAGAGGCTCCGGTAGCACCGCCAGAACTGAGAGTCGTGGGCGTTCAGAAACCAAGCTTGGCTAAAAAATCCATGTTGGTCCGCTGGGACGTGCAGTTGCCGTTTGGTTGATTTGGGTGCCCGTGCCACCCTTTATCCTCCACCTACTCTGGTAACAGTAACTCAGACTTGCTAAACAACAGGTGAACGTGAGGCCTTATGAAAACCTTAGTACCAAAATAACAGGGAGAAATTCAATAAAGTGAAAAATTTGTCAAATTAACAAATTCATGATGTAAATGTGGATTGGTAGAGATAGGGCTGGCTGGGAATCCCCGATAGCGAAGTTTCAGCATCTGGGAAGAGCTGCTTTAAGCTTGTAGGCATTTAAGCAGCAGAAATTGGAATAACACCACTGAATTTAACAGAACTCCTGGCTCGAAGGTGTAAGCCAGGTGGAAACCAAGACCGAGCTGTTCACTGCGGGGACGTGGCGGGCGAAGACACGGCTGTTCTCACTGCTGCTGGCAGCGGCATCGCCTGATCCCCTGCCCAGAGTCGGTTTTCACTGCGTTAACCAGAATTAGATTAGGAGAAAAAAAAAAAATCAGTGCATCCTTTCTGTATTAGCTCTCCACATTTATTTTTTAAGGACAGGATTTAGGCTTTAAAGTTTGCTCTAATTTTTTTAAAAAAATTTTTTTTCTGGAGAGCATGCGCA
>NW_009620895.1:0-1187 GCF_000690535.1 Cariama cristata | reverse complement strand
TGCTTTACTCTGGTTTTCAGTCTTTACTGGTGTGCATATAGTCCTTTAAATAATCACATTTCTCCCCCCTCAAAGACATCTTCCTTTGCCTGCTCCAATAATAAGTTTTCTCTTTCCTTGCTGAATTATCTTGATGTGAGGTACATATTTGTCTGATTCTTTTGTCTCTGTCTAAAGGAAAAGTTCTGGTTGCTAAGCAATAGTTGTCTCAATATTAAAAACTCAGAACAATCCAGATTTACAATTTTAGTCAATGATAGTTAGTGTGTAAGTTAAGAAAAAGTGCTTTTACTTCTGCTAATAAGCAGCAACAGGGTGTCCAGCTTTACTGATGTTTCCATTCCTTAAAAAATATAATTTAATCCTGGTGGTGCCACCTGATTTAGCACCACTGTAATTCTACAGACTACAGCAAATTTACCTGATAGAGAAACTAGGACGTCATCTGGTCTTGGGCTCTCTAGATGTGTTCGCTGGAGTGGTTCTTACTGTAATATCTGAAGATATATGTAAATGCAATGATGAGCACTGCTGGAAACAAGCCTCAAACTGCTTTTTGTCTAAAAAGAAAAAATGGCATAACTTGATCTTCCTAGTCTGAAATCAGGAGCAAGCACTGTAGGTTTCTCTCCTGCAGCTGAGCTTCTGTTTATGCCAGCCCCAATACACTGTTACCCATACACCCAAAATTGACTAATTGGACCCCACTATTACCATTAAATAAGAATAGAAAAAACATGTTTGGATCCCTGTTTAAATAACCTCTAAATCTTCCATTTGCTCAGAAATAGTGATATCCTACCCTCCTCTTCCCCTATGCTTGTTTCTCTAACAATTTCTCAACCATTTCTCAAAAGCTTGAAGAAATCTAGTTGCATTTTGACTCTTGTCACATGCCAACAGTCTGGATCAGATAATACAAAGCGAATTTACAGGCAGAGAAAGGCCAGTGTTGCTCTCAGGTTTCAGTCTCTGGTAGGAAGGTTGTGTTGCTCTCCCCTTATCCACACACCCCTGCTGGGCACCAGCCACCCTCAATACTTAGTGAGGAGTTAATTTTTAAACTTAAGGAGCCTAGAGCAGCCCAAGCCCAAGGAGACAAATGCTGCATGTATTGTGTGCCTGTGGCCTCCAGGAAAGGAGCTCCCTCAGTTCTGCGAGAGCAGAAAGACTGTTCGGGCTGCTGG
>NW_009620894.1:0-682 GCF_000690535.1 Cariama cristata | reverse complement strand
TGATTTAAAATAAGACAATATGCAGATTAAATTATATTATTTTATTAGATTATTAGATTCTATTATTTTACCCCAAAATAGAATAATCCTTTTAGATTAAAATTGCTTTGCTTACAAGAGGTCTCAGTTTCAGACAATACACACGTCGCCCACATGCACATGGCAACCTCCAGAGACACACCACGTAAACTGAAATATTATAATATCGGTTGTACGGAAAATTAATCCTAAAGTGCAAATTTGATAACAAAAAAATTAGTATCTGGACCCTTCTGAGAAACACTTGATCAATTTGTTTATAAAATGGTGTAATTTTTCCTTAAAATAAGAATACTATTTTAAATCTGTCCTAGACGTATTCTCCAATAGTGGATTAATGTGCAATATATACATAAAAAAATAAAATTATCTGAAAGAGAAACTGTACTGTCCTCAGTACGTCAATAAACACTTAAGTATATACAGAATACTCAGTAAGTTTGCAGATGACACCAAGCTGAGTGGTGCGGTTGACACACCTGAGGGACAGGATGCCACCCAGAGGGACCTGGACAAGCTTGTGAAGTGGGCCCATGTGAACCTCATGAGGTTCAACAAGGCCAAGTGCAAGGTCCTGCACATGGGTTGGGTCAACCCCAGGTATCAATACAGGGTGAGGATGAAGGGATTGAGAGCAGCCCTG
>NW_009620893.1:0-1962 GCF_000690535.1 Cariama cristata | reverse complement strand
GGGGGCCCAGCCACCCCCCGAGGGGACAGCGGAGGCCCAGCCTGACCCGGTCGGTGGGCGTCAGCACGGGCGAAGCGCCGTGCTCCAGCGGGGTCCCCGCAGCAGCCGGGGATGCCAAAGGGTGAATTCACTGGAAGACACAGAAGTCACCAAGTTGGGTCAAAACCTAGTGGCAGGGGGTGGCCCGTCCAGGCACAGGGACTCCAGGGCACGGCCGAAAGCTTGCAGCAGGAGGAAAGCTGGACTTTGTGATAACCCAGCACGGGCTGTTTATGCCAGTTCCAACCGGCCCACGCGTTTTTTGTGATACGAGCTCATCCAGAACGAATGGCTCCACATCGAAGGAACAAAGTTTATTGCTTTAAAAGCTTTCTCTCACGCACTGCTTATTGTGCACATAAATAAAATAATTTCAGGAAAATTGCCCTCAAGAAAGTTACATATTTTTGCAGCGGCAAGCAAAATCACAGAAGTTGTAAATGCTATATAGCTTACACGTGAGTTATATTGCTTGTGCTGGACACTGAGAATCAAAGACCGGAGCCCTCTCACAAACAGTTTACAGGCAAACTTGTGGTGCAATAGCTGGCTAAAAAAAAAAAAAAAGTTGGAAATGGAAAAGGTCTGCCACATTCGCTTTTACTACTTCTCTTTCACTTGCTCAGGATAAACAAACCCATTTTAAAAAGGTAGCATCTCACGGAGGTCAAGTTGGAAACCAAAGTGCTTCACCCATCAGACATCCCTGCAGGTGATTCTGAGCTGAAGCACCCCAGGCAGCTTGCCCTTTAAAAACGAAAACAGAAATAAAGCAATTCACCTCAATCCAGAGCTGTAAAACCTGGTGATACGCAGTCCCTGAGTGTCTTTGGTTCAGAAAAGTAAACACAGCAAAATAAAAGCAATTAACTTTGTTGCAATAGGTTACAGGTACTCCTGTACTAAAGCATTGATAAAGCTCATTAGCAAACCTTATCTTCTCAGCCCTAAACGGAGGCTGCAGTTCGCGCACGGCTTAATGCAGAAACTACACGAGTGAACAAAAAAAACCCCTCCAAACGCTAAATCACACCTTGGGTTCCCCAAAATAAAGAGGGTTTAAGAGAGTTTTAAGGGAAAATATCCCCATACACTGGTTCTCTTTGAAACAAACCCCAAATCTCTGTACTTTCAGAAGTCGTAGTTTGGCTATTCTGCAAGTGTCATAAGGTTGGGCTTTTTGAATCTCTGTATTTTATTACTTTGAAAACCTAAACATACCATTTTTGCAGACGTTAGCAAATTCTTTCATATTATTTTGCCCTTGGGCTGGGAACCACTTCCCTAACTTTAGACATTCACAATGCAAACATCATTCAGGTTCCCTTTACGGTTTGATCAGGATGCAATTCACCTGCTCTGTCCAGACATCGGTCTTACAGCAGGTAGGGGTCACACACTCGGACGGACCGTACACCCACCCAAGAAAATTCTGAAGTGGCTATTTGTCATGGGGAGGGTGGTGAGGCAGTGGCAGAGGTTGCCCAGAGAAGCTGTGGATGCCCCAATCCCTGGGAGTGTTCAAGGCCAGGTTGGATGGGGCTGTGAGCGACCTGGTCTGGTGGGAGGTGTCCCTGCCCATGGCAGGGGGTTGGAACGAGATGGGCTTTAAGGTCCCTTCCAACACAAACCATTCTGTGATTCTGTGATTATGTCCATTGACGTTTCCAATTAATTTTTAAATTTATCTTTTTAATTTCACAAGCCCATTTTTCTTTCAAATACTCATACTTCCTTAATCCTTTTCACCCTTTTCCCCACTTTTTTTTTTTTCTTTTTTTTCCCAAGGAACAGTTAAGCAAAAATACATGTTCCAGGTAAAAAAAACAAAGTAAACTGAACAAAAAAACCCCCACAAAACAAGTTACCACCATTTTTAAAGTTTGGTTTTTTGAGTTGTTTGTTTTTTGTTTTTTGTTTTTT
>NW_009620892.1:696-2377 GCF_000690535.1 Cariama cristata | reverse complement strand
GTGTGCTTATGAACATAATGTCACACATCTGCTCGCACACACACCTTCCTGCCGGCATGCACCCCCCCAAAGCCCGTACCTCACACCTGTATGCACATACCCAGGCACAAAGTCCTGCATACCCCGCCCGAACCCCAACTCCTCCTGCACCCCCCAGGGGCACACAGAGATGCACATGCACTTTCTCACACCTGCATGCACACACTTGCACCCCTACTCCTTTACTCATGCCATCCATCCGTGCACACTGCCAGCAGCGTGGGGCAGCCCCGTTGCCCCCCAGCACCGTTACATGCGGCACACACACCCCTCCCTGGCAGGTGTACACCGAAACCCACGCACACCACCGTGGTGTTGGCAGCAGAATGGTGCTGTTCCACGCGTGCCAGCGGTGCTGTCCCCACACCGCTGCCACTGCCAGCCACAGCAGCTCCGGCTCGGTGCGAACACGCTGCAGACAGAGGCGATGGCAGAGCTTTGGGAGCGCGGTGGCACAGCAGCCCTGGCCAGCTGCCTGCGCACCCAACAAGCGCTGAACAGATAAATTAACACGGCCCCACTCCGCACTCTGGAGGGTTATTAATTATGTACGCTTGCAGACAGCGAAGAGCGAGCCTGAATGACAACCATGTGCTCATGGCTTCGAGAAGGGATGAAAAGTTCTTGTGTGCTCAACAGCTCTCATTGCCAAACCCGTGGAAAAAATCGCCCTGTCCCTCTCCCGGAGCCCTCAGAGGGACTCCAACCCACAGAGTTTATTTTACCCAACTCCCCTCAGCCCGATTAGTGAGGTTTTAACCCTGAGAGCACCGACTGCATCGTTCCTCAGCACACTCATGTGGGACCACCTCCCTCCTTGATCCCAAAGGAGCAGAAAGCGGCAGTGTCCCTCCATCCCAGGTGGGTGCCCAAACCCCTGCAAGTTTCTGGGGAGAAATTTTTTAAACTCGCCGTGATGACAGGGTGACGAGGCAGAGCTGGAGACCGCGCAGAGGGACAGCACTGCCGAGTGCCGCAGGGCGAAGAGCTGAGACTGAGGGATCAGACCCCTCCCCGGTTCCGGGGGCTGTGATCAGAGACGGGGCAGCCACGGGGCTCCCTGCCACGGCAGCGTACCCACGCTGGGGACTGCTGTGAGCATCCGGGGGTCATCATCCACCTGAGAGATGAGCAGCGAGGTGATGAGGTGCGGACAGTGATGGAGGGATGAATCACATCGCACCTGCACTGAGACGCAGGACAAAATGCACAGGCGAAGGGCTGCCTGGAGAAGCTGAGTGCGAGAAGAGCAGAGGGTCTGACCCAGGGTTAGGGGGAAGGGGATCCTCTGGCACCTTCAAAAATCAAGGGGTTTTGGCATCCTCTGTCCACTGCAGTCCAAATGTGGCACTGTGCAGGCAGTGGTGGCCAGGACCAGCCCGTCCCTGCTGCCGTCTAACGGCAGGACATCGGGGAAGGCTTGCCCCACGACGCTAGGGAATTTTCCATCACAAACACAGGGTGACTGTGGGACCGATGGGACCTTTCCATTGTTGCCGCCCTGGGAAACAAAAGGATCTTATTTTAAAATCTTGTCCCCTGTCCAGCATGTAGGAGGACCTGAGGAAGCAATGGGGGGACCTGAGGAAGCAAAGGCTTCCCCAAAGCAAAGGGTAAAGCCACAGGCATGTCTCGGGGGCGG
>NW_009620892.1:377-653 GCF_000690535.1 Cariama cristata | reverse complement strand
CAGGCATGGCTATGGGAAAGGCACACCGGGGTGGCTCTGAGGACACTGTGGCACAAAACGATAAGGTAACCTGCGAGGGAAATACAGCCCAGTCCTGGGGGCAGATGGCGAGAGCCAGCCCTGGCAGGTGCAGAGTCCAGATGCTGGGGCAGAGAGGGGGGGCTTTGCCCCCACGGTGCCCATTCTCTCATCCCCATCCCCTCCTGCCCAAACCCAGGGCCAGGCCCAGTGGGTCAGTGCATTTACACCACGCCTGTGGTTCTTAGTCCACGGTGC
>NW_009620892.1:0-289 GCF_000690535.1 Cariama cristata | reverse complement strand
GTGTGTCCCTGCATGCAGGAGCAGCTCTCCTGCCAGAGCCCTTCCTCGCCGGCAGGGCCAGGCAAGGATGTTATACCCCAAAAAGTGGCTCTGCCAGGGAGTGGCACGCCATGGCCAGGACACACAGCCCGGCAGGAGGAGGAGGAAGGATGTGCTTCCTCAGGAGCCTGCTCAGCCCAGGGATTTGGGAGAAGCAGGTTTCGCTCCTTTCCAGCTCTGCCTTTGGCAAGGGGAAGGTGTAGGAGGTGGCAGCGATGGCACTGGCACACGTCACGGCGAGCTGCTCGCA
>NW_009620891.1:11802-25857 GCF_000690535.1 Cariama cristata | reverse complement strand
GCTCTCCTTGGCCCCCACACAGGGAGTGGGGGCTCGCCGGGCTCCCACGTCCTCGTGTTACCCGGCCCCTCGTTTACCTTGTGGGGACGTGCTGGGAGCCATGGGCACGGAAGATAGCCAGGGATACCGGGGGTTTGGCACGGGGCTAGGGAGCCCTCCTGCCATGTGTGTGGCTGTAATAAAGTCAGGTGGTCCTTTGATCCTTGAGAAAACCCTTTGCCTGTTTCTAATTGATTGTTTCCTTCTCGATAGTTCAGAGAAATGTTTTTTCTCCTCCATGTCATGTTTCTCCAAGCAACGTTGCCCTTCATCCCGGGGGCTGCTTCATAGCCCGCAGGCAGGTCTCTGCTCCATCGACCCCAAAACCCCGAGGCCCATGCTTGAGCAGACCCCATGTGCCCCTTGTCCTCCTCCCTGTCCTGCTGTGACCACCCAGTGAAGTTCCCATTGCCCGTTCTTGTCCCATGCGATCCTGTGCTGTCGGGGCGAAGCTGCCACATGCAGGTTTGTGGGAACAGCTCTTCTGAAAGCACAAGGCCTCTCGTCTCACACGTGGAGCATGAACAGAGTTTGGAGCGGTTTTGTCTGTGCCAGGGCCCTGCCGGGTGCAGGGGCTCAGTCTCCCTCACTGCCCACACGTGGGGTGGCTGGAAGAGCTGCTGCTCTCCTGCCACGTGGAAACGCGTGCTCATCCGACGCTGCATGCATGTTGCAAGTTGGCTGTGCTTCTCTATGCCACGTTATCTGCCAGACTGGCAGGGAGGGAACCCAGACTTTTGGTTTCTACTGCCCAGAAGATATTGTTATAAAGAGGAACTCCATATTGTGCTGGTGGTGCTGGGGACAGACCCCGCAAAGGACTGAATGGTCCCACACCTGCCAGAGCCCGTGAGCACCTCCAGTTTCTGCTGTCCCCTCTGCAGCGGCTCCAGAGATGAAGTGGCCCTGGTTCCCCACAGTGCTGGTTCCCCCATGAAGCCACATCTGCTTCATGGCCCCCACGGAAGCTAAGTAGGGTTTGGTGGCTTCTCTTTCAAACGTGAACATTGGTGGAGGGATGGGCACTTGTGCATTGGCCTCACGAGCTGCTCCTTGCCCTCTGTGCTCCCGACTGACCCCTTCCAACCACTCCTGTCCCCAAACCACGGCCCTCTGTCCCCAGGCAGCACCAGTGGTCACAGAGACTAAGTGACTTGGTCAAGCCCACATAGGATGCCTGTGGCGGAGAACAAAGGGACTTCTGTGTGGGTGGGGGGGCCGTGGCCTGTCCTCTCCCATGGTTGCTCCCTGGGTGTTCATCTCCCCTCATCCTGGGCTAGGCTGGCCTGTCACCAGTGCAACAGGAGCAGAGCAGAGGGATGGCATCCTTGGAGGGGTCGGGTGGAGGAGCCCAGCTCACTCCTCGCAGTTTCCCCACTAGTGGGGCTGGTGCCCCGCTGGGGGCTGTATACGACATCCATCCCCAATGGCATTCCCTGCCAGGCTAGTCGTGGCCCCTGCCGGAGGCACCCCAGCCCATTGCCCCCCCTAGCCAAGCCTCCCACTCTGCCTGCATGCTGCAGGCCCAGCTCACTCAGACCAGATGTGCAAGTGAGGGGCTCTGTGCATGCTCAGAGACGCAGGCTGGAAAAGCTGAGCCTTTCACAGTCACACTCCTAAACCACTGCAGCATGAATTAGATTAAATTCACCCTAAGGCGATTCCCTGGCTGCAGGGGGTTTACTCCTCATTGCAGCATCACTGAAATTAAAACTAACTTCATGCCTGGCCCTAGAAGAGCTGCACCCAGAAGGTCTTTTTAATGTCATGGCAAGGACGGGGCTGGCAGTCCCCAGGGAGATGCTGCCTACCAGAGCAGATGGAGAGACACAGTGGGGTGATGGGGGATGCGGGGTTTCCTGCTTGCTCCCTTCTCCCTTACCCCAAACCCAGGAAACATCCCCTATGTGGAGGGGCAAGCTTCTCATCCTGTCTTTTCCATGCAGTGCTCCTCTTCCCACCATGGATGCACAGGGCACTGCAGCCCCCGCCGGCTCTTGGCAGCCCCCATAAAGATTCATCCAGGAGCCCCGGATGATGCCCTGAGCTACTCGGTCCCATTCGGTGCCCAGCAGGGACGGACACGTCCCCTCCAGCAACTCCGAGTGCCCAGCAGCACCCATGCACAGGCAGGGCATGCTCAGCCGACATCCTCCCTGCTGCAAACGCAGCAGCTGACACAAGTAGAGATTCAAGGCATCTTTCAGAGCAAAAGAGAGACTTTTTCATCCTGCTGAGCATTGTCTGCCGTCTGGCGGATGCCCAGCAAAATCCTGCCCTGTTACATTTGCTATCTTGGAGCTGGGCGTTCAGCGAGTGGCTTGATTTCACAGTGGGCCTCATCAGCCAGAGGAAGCAAGAAATTAAAGCAGAGCCTTTCCTGCCGTGAGAGCGGGTGGATTCCCCGAGGCCCTCCAGTTTGCAGGTTTGCTCCTCTCTGCCCTCACTTTGCCATGCTTCTGTAGAGGTATTTCCTGTGGTCAGGCCACACATTTTGCTTCACCTCTGTTTTGCTCAGGTGCTTTAGCTCAAGCGTAGCTCCAAATAAAGCTGCTGGATTTTTTTTTTAATATCTTAATTTCCTATTCTTCAGTCCTGCTGCTTTTCAGAGACTTGTTTGCGAGTCAGTGCTGTGTCAATAACCCCTCCAAACAGAGCCCATCACTGAAGACTGGTGAATGGACTGAAAATGGAACAAAGTTCAGGTTTTTTTGCTCTTCTTAATCTCCAGGGAGGTCAGTTTGGCATAATTAGAGCTAAAGGAAGGGATCAGTAAAATGACCTAAAGCAGCACCTGAGCCAGAAAGTCTTTTGAGAGCTGGGATCAATAGGGAAGGTAATAGCCTTGCTGGAAGGGGCACAGTGTAACATTAGCACTGGGTAAACACTGCAATAAGAGCCCCACATTGCTCAATAACTAACACTTGTTTTCTCCGTGCTGCCCACAAAGACCCAGACTCCTTCCTGAAATCTGCACGTCTCCAGCGCCTGCCCTCATCCTCATCAGAGATGGGAAGCCAGGATGTGTCCCCTCTCCAAGAGACCAGCAAGGACCCTTTTTCTGGAGACTGCAGCTGCCGGCAGGATGGGCTGACTGTCATCATCACCGCCTGCCTGACCTTCGCCACGGGGGTCACAGTAGCCCTGATCATGCAGATCTATTTTGGGGACCCTCAGGTAAGACAGAACAATGGCTTTGCAGTTGGACTTTGACTCCGAAAATAGGAGAAGCTCCCCAACTTCCCTCCTTGCCAGTAGTTTAGCAGGGTAAGTGCTGGTGAACCCCGGCCGGTGCCAGTGAGACCATGGGTGCTGAGTCTCTCTCTGCAATTCCACCCTAAATTGTCTTGAAACCTTTTTCATGCAGCTGGTGGTTGTACTTGGAGAGGTGAGCTGAGCTCTCAGTGCCTGCCCTGCAGCTGGGGTGTGGGTGGCTGTGCCTGGCAGGTTTGGGGGTGCTGCTAGGGGGAAACAGGCAGCCCTACTACTGTGTCTCCAGCTGTGGTTTAAGCCAGATGTGAATGCTTTCAGAAAGGAATCCTTAGTGAAGCAGTAGGCAACTCCACTGGGAGAGAGTTTTATGGATCTATATGCCCAGGCTCACCTCTGGAAGGATCCATCAAAGACCAAGCAGGGAAATAGCTGAAAACAGAGCTAAACCTCCTGCTAATCTGTCCCACAGAGCAAAGGCAGCACGGCCATGGGTTTGTACCTTCCTGCAGAACATTTCCTGCCAAGTACTGCAGCCTGAGAGGGGCCAAGGGGCAGCCAGTAGTCACCATCATCTTCTCCGTATGCTGCCCAGCAGGGCAGAGCTGCCTGCAAGTCCACATGAAAGAGATTTGCTTTTTTAAAATTTATTGCTCTCTCACTGGCAGGCAAAATGCAGCCATTGGGAGTGGAGTGGCTTGGCCCCGCGGCTGACTGGGGTGCAGCACTGGAAGGGAGGCTGTGCAATGCAGCCCCTTTGTGGCACCACTGGAAGGGCCAGTCCTGCCCGCCAGCCTGTCATAGCCCTTCTGTCTTCGCACATCCCGAGACCGCTCTGGCTCATGCTGAGATGCTGCAATTTGTACCATAGCATTAAAATGAACCTTTTAAAACTTCCTGTGACTGCATTAGCACTGATGCTGGCACCAGGGAAGGATGAGAACAAGCCATGGTACTGGGGGGGATGCTGCATTCTTTTCAACTGTATTCCCATTTCCAGTGACCACATTGCTGCAGCGCAATGACAGCATGCCATCGCCTGTTGCTCTTGAGGATTAGTCCAACCCTGCTCTGGGGTTGCGGAGGACAGGGTGAGACGTGGCCCACCAGCTTAGCATGTCTACTGTTGAAAGCCAGCTGAGCTGATGGCCATGGCTACGTGCAGAGCGACCACAGCTGCCCTGGTGCAGGGATATGCCGAGGGACTTGCTACTCCCCCCGGCATTTGGAGGCACCTGAAAATGCAGATCAGCCACAGCCTTGGTGCTGGCATCAGGCTTCAGGTGCCACAGAGCTGGGCAAAGATCTGGGCAGCCCCAGCACCCCTCCACAGGCACAACTGCTCTCCTTTTCTGGCAGATCTTCCACCGTGGTGCTGTGGTCACGGATGCTGCCCGCTGCACGGCGCTGGGCATAGAGGTGCTCAACAAGCAGGGCTCCTCGGTAGACGCAGCCATCGCCTCGGCCCTCTGCACAGGGATCATCAACCCACACACATCGGGGATCGGTGGGTAAGTGTTGATTGCTCACCCTCGTGCTGTCATCTGTGGTTGTCCTCAGGCAGGTGGTTTCTGCACCAACTGAAATGTGCCTTCATGGTATCCTAAGTCCCAGCGTGTGGTACTAGGTCTCTGACATCAGATGGTGGACGTGTCCCTATCTGCACAGGGACAGGGACCCTTCCTGTGCACTGAGTTGACAGTGAAGGACAGAGACCCCCAGGGAGGGAAAAGCTGCGTCTGACATAGTGGCTGCCAGAAAAGTCCAAGCATCAGGCTCAAGAGGGTTGAAAAAGTGACCACAGGCTGCTGAGCCTCTCTGCGAGTGTGCCAGGAGCTTGAAACACCCTGGGCTCAGTCCCAATGCTTTCAGAGATTAAGTGCTTCCCTCTATAAGCTCTGCTCCTGCTGCAACAGGAGGCTGAGGTCTGAGGCTGGCTCCAGGCAGCAGCCAGGGGAGGCAGGGCGCTGAGGAGTGACCTCCTCCCAGCCCTCATCCCCAGGGTGGCATCTACGTGAGCCTGGTGCTCTCGGCTCTGCAGGAGGACTCAGGAGCGTTGCATAAAACACCGCCACCTAATAGCTTCTCCAGGCTGCACCAGGGGTTGCTGTTGCAAGCAAAACCCCTGTTTTGTTGCAAAACTGTTCAGATTAGAAAGAAAATCCCAGATAGTCCCAGCCTGGCAGTGGAACAGAGCCAGTGGTCTGGCAGGGACTGATCCAGCCTCGCTGCAGGCTCAGCGCAGGGGCTGCCTGCGTCCTGCACCAGCCTTGGCTCAGTTGTCCTGAACTGGTCTCTGGGGAAGGGCAGCAGTGTTCCTCTGCACCACTGGCCAGCCCTGGGTCACTGCTGAGGCTGGTGGCCTGCTACAGCGGGTGGTCCCATCATGGCAGGACTGGCCCTGGGCCCAGTGGCACCCATGCTCTTCATTTTGGCTTTATGGTGGCAGCTGTTGCAAGGACAGCCGGTGCTGTGTCATGACCCTTGTCTTGCTACAGGGGTGGGGTGATGCTGGTCCACGACATCCGGAAGAACAGGAGCTGGGTGATTGACTTCCGTGAGGTGGCTCCCCTGGGCATCCCACTGGAGGGCGACCTGCAGAAGGACACCAAGGTGAGGACCAGTGTCCCACAGCTGACTCCTCCAAGGGCTGGAGCTGGCTGATGTCTCTGGCTCTCCTCTCCCTGCAACTCTTGGGCTGAGGGGGAGATGCCTGGGGAAGTGACAGGAGACCTCTCCCACCATGGGAGATCCCGGGCTCTACAGACATGGGGAGTCCAGGGAAAATACTTCTTTGGCAGCCCCAATATGCCTGGAGCCTGCAGGGCTTGGGGACTAAAAAGGCACATCCCTCCGGCAGTGGGGAGCTGAGAGAACAAGAGTCCCAGGAAGGAGCACATTCCTGTGTTCTTCTGCTGAGTTATTTCTCCTGACCAAATTGGGTTGAGACTAGGATTCAGTTTACCTCTTTCCTTCCAAAAACTTCTATTCCCTAATTTAGTGTATTGCTACAGACCTCTTCCCCTCTCCTAAAGTCCATGCAGACACTTCCCATGCAAAATTGTCTTGCATCTCCTTGACTCGCAATTGGGTACCATGTCTCACGTTCATGGGAAGAAGACTACTCTTCCTTTTTCTCCTTCCTGTTTTACAGCCAGGTCTGCTCGTAGGGGTGCCAGGCATGATACAAGGAATGCACCAGGCACACCAGTTACACGGCAGGTAAGACACGAGACTGGCACAGGCGGGCTGTGCTCAGGCTGCACAGGCTGTGCCCTGGGGTCCATGCGAGGGAACTGGGAGCACACGAGCCCTCATCATCAGACCACATTCTCAGCCACCCGTCAAAACCATTAGTTAAGGTGTGCCTGGAGGCTTGTGTTGAAAAATATTTTTTGGTACTTCATTTAATAAAAGAAAGAATTCAGCTTGGTCAGGTTTTCTGCAAAGAAAAATTTTGGCTAACAAGAGGGACAACAAATGTTCTCTTAGAAATAGGCGCAGGACATTTTCATACATGTCTGTGTATTTTCATTCTCTCTTTAGCTGGACTATAAGAAGTGTGGCTGTCCTTGGTGCCCTGTTGGCACAGGCAGGGAGGGATCTGAATGACTTGCTGAAGACCAGAGCCTGTCTTGAGATTTTGCTCTAGAGATGCCCCTTCCCCTGTCCTTGCACTGACTTTCCTCTCTGGTGCCCATCGTGGAGCACTGAGATGATTGTGCGAAAAAGAAACAACCCACTGAAAGCTCAGTGCTCCTGTTGGCCACCGCTGCCCCCACAGCCTGGTCTTTCAGGAGCCCCCTGACCGCAGACCCGAGCCCTGCGCTTGCTCCCCAGCACCTTGCCCTGCTGCACTTCTCCAAGGCATGTTTCTTCTTGTCCTTTCTCCTTTGGCAGACTCCCGTGGTCTGAGCTGCTGGGCCTCGCAGCCCGTGTCGCCCAGAATGGGTTTAATGTCACACACGATTTGGGTGAGTACCTGATGGGAACCCAAGGGTGGCTGCTCAGCACGGAGGAGCATGCTGGTCACGGTGCTCAGGTGTGAGGCAGCTGGGGATGTAGGTGGTTATACATGGGAAATTAAGGCTCTTTGGACCTGGAGATGGATGGTGTTGGGAGCTGAGCAACATGTGAGCCATGGTCTGCAAGGGGAGAGCGTGGTGGCAGCAAAACTGGAGCCCTTTCCACGGGCTGGTCAGGGACAGGTCAGAGCAGCCCACGCTGGGAAGCCGCCCAGGGCCAGCCAGGGAAGGGTGCTGGGGTTTCGTTGGATTTCCTTCCCAGCTGTAATGGATGCACGATCCAGCCTCCCTCTAGTTTTGAAATAGGACAAGAGGCAGCAGCAAGTGTCCAACATCCCCATCAGGCACCCAGTGACTCCAGGTCCCCTGTGAGTTCCTGCACCCTGGCTTTTCTGGATGCTCTTCCTCTTCTTGCCCACAGCCAAAGCCGTAAGTGAACTGAAGAACCTGAACTACTCTGACAAATTTCGGGAGATCTTCCTGCCAGACGGGCAACCCTTGCTGCCTGGCATGTTTGTCAGGCGCCTGGACCTCGCGGCCGTCCTGGAACTGGTGGGGGCAGAAGGGGTGTCAGCTTTCTACAGCGGGAACTTGACCCAGGAGATAATCTCCGAGGTGAGCCATGTCTGTCCCTGTCTCTGCCCTAGACCATGTGGCACAGTCAGGCTGGAAAAGTGCCACCTGTCATGTCACCTGCTTAAGGTGACCACCTGCAGATAAGCCATAGCCAAATGTCAGCACAATGATGGGGACAAATGTGTGGAGCCTCCTTTTTCTTTCCTGTCCCTGTCACTGCAGTAGTGTAAGGCCCCACAGCCTACAGAAGTGAAACCTCCATTTCCTCTATAACCAGGACAGGCTGTTTTTTTCAAAGGAAAAAAAAAATCAATTTTAAGATGCCCTCTGAGCTGTGTTAGTATTGGTGATAACCCCTTCTTTCATTTAACCAGAGGTGCCTCTCTGTTGAGAAGCAAATTTTTACAGACTCCAGGAAGATGGTTTAAAAATAAAACAGTGAGCACTCTGAGCAGAGGATCAGACAGGCTTGGTCCCACTTAGGGTTGCCCTAGTTTAACTCCTGTTGTTAGAGGTGCTCTGGAAAAAATAGCAACAACAAACAAAGTAATTATTCTGGTAAAAAAAACCCCAACTTTTATACCTCTGTAGCTGCAGTCAGGGTTGTCGGTGGCACCATTTTCCCTACCACCATGGTTCAAGTGATGCACCTTCAGCATGTCATCAGTAATCTGGAATGGGTTCATTCAGCTCAAGCCTTAGACATTTGTGAGCTCTGTGTCTGGAAATCTTCTGTGGTTCACCTGGACCACAGCAGAGATGGAGAATGAGGAACAGGGAAGGTCGCAAATTTGTGGTGCATCTCCACAGCTAAACCCTGCTTTATCACCCTGTTCCCCTGACCTCAGGGCTGCCACAGGGAAGCACAAACTCTCTATGGAGGAGCAAGGACCAGGGTTGCAACACCAAAGACCCTGGTAAGCTCTGGGATCGAGTGTGTATTTCCAGATTTGATTGCAGAGAAGAGCAAAGTGCTGGCTTCCCACAGCGTTTATTGTTCCAGCAAAGGGAGGGCATTGATGTGGTGAAATCAAGTAAAGCTCCAAAACATCCTACCCTTTGTTTCCATCCCATGACGGGGAAGGCACAGGTGCAAAAAAGTGCTCTCTAGGGAATTCGAGAGGATGTCTGTGGCTGACCAGGGCTTCTCCCCTTTCTGTGCCATCAGGGTCCTCCTGCCCCATTCCCACTGGCCGAGCTCCAGGGAGCCAGCTCCTGGCACAGGCATCTCCCTGCTCAGCTCAGCCATTGGGTTCAACCTGGCCTCTTCCCTGGGACTGCTTTGGGAAGGCAGCAGGGATCTCAAATAGGGGATTCATCTTTTGCAGCTTTAGGGTGGTTTGATGTACTGCCCCCTGCAATGTGCCCTGCTCCAGTGATTCATCTGTTCCTGCCAGAGAAGTTTTCTTGCTGAGTTAGCTGGCCAGGTGAGAAATCAGAACACGCACAGGCTAATTGTTCTTGTCCGTTTTTGGATATGGAAATCTAGAGGACTCACAGCAGCAACTTACCCCAGCAGGACCTCTCACCAGGTTGTGTGGCTGCTCCTGGGTGGAAGGACAGAATTGGCCCATGAGCACAACAGCACCTGTATGCTGACTGAGAGTATTACCTACTTCAGGGGATTTTAAGATCAGCAGAGTGCAGTTATGATGGTCCTATGAGGTCTCCATCATGACTCAACCACAGAAGACCTGCAGTGGAGGGAATTGCCCATCTTTACTGTGTTCATGAAAATTAGCAAGCCCAGTAAACTGTACCTCTAGGAGAGTTTTATAGAAAGACGGAGGGTACAGCAGCCCCACTGTCACTTGAAATAATTAAAAATAGGGTAGGAATTGTATGCTAAAGATTTCTAGTAATGGCGACCTGCCACACCTAGGTTCCTTCTCTCCTGGATCCATATGTATTTTTCATCCTGGCAGTATTCAGATGCTTCATAACCTTTAATGTACTCATGCTTCCTACCCAGGGGAGAGGCGGCTGTGAGGCAGTGCCAGTCCCCATCTTCAGGAGTAGGCAGAATGTCTTCAGAGCACCCGTGGGGTGGGTGAGCTTTTGGAGGTAAGCTGCAGAGCCTTCCAGCGGTGGTGAATGGTGAGCCAGCCCACCAAGGCCATGAAAGCAGAGATTTTCAGGGTATCCTAAGGAACCTGGCACTTGGCTCGGGAATGTCAATGGCATTTGTATGACAGTATGGTGTGTGTTCACCTGGGCCACCATGAGGAACGCAGAAAGCCTTAACCCAGCTTTCTCAGTGTGCCCTGCTTTGCTCTCCTACACAGGTCCACAACTACGGAGGAGTCTTGGTGGAGGAAGACTTCAGCAATTACAGTGTCACAGTAGAGAATCCCGTCCACACAGTCTATCGAGGTAAACGCCTGAGCCATTGCCATGCAACTCCGGTTAAAAGTTTACTTCACCTGGCAGAAGATGGCGACAGTATTTAATAAGAGTTGAAGTCAAAGTTGCACTGAGTTGTCTGTAGAAAAGCCCTCCAGGGAGTTTCCTGCTATTGCCTGCTGACACTGAAGCATCATAGGCAGTTCAGGAGGTTTTTCAGCACTTTGAAATGGGCCTGTTTTTTCCTTAATAGTGACAGATGGTATTTTGATAGTGTTAGAGTGTAAAGATGCAACATGATCACATATTGATGCAATGTCTAGATAGAAGCTGGACCATAGGCTAGCGCCTATGTCTGAAGACAGTTCCCAAAGTGATCTGCAAGGGAGAAAAACTTATTTTACGCAGAAAGTTTGTAAAATGTCATTCTTTTCTAGAAATCTCTGTATTTACTCGCCTTATAGCTGTAATGTTAGAAACTCGTTTTATCTCCATTCTCCCACACTGCAGTCCAGAAACCAACCAGCAAGAACTGAATTTCAGATGTTAAAAAGCACCCCTATTTGGGCTTCCTTCATCTGTCATGAAGAAATGGAAAGATACAAGAGGAATGTTTTGGGAAATCCTTTTCAAATTATGTTGATTTCCATTATTTCTCCTCAAATCTGGAAAGGTTTCCCTGTCCTCAAGGACTCTAGCTTATGGGAAGGTATTATAACTGGACAGAATCTGACAAAAGCATCTTCATTCCTCTCTTCTTACCTTCACAGGGCATCTTGTTTTCAGTCCCCCACCTCCGCATGCAGGTCCCGCACTGATCACAGCACTGAACATCCTCGAGGGCTTTAACATCACAAGTCAAGTGTCCAGGGGGAATATCTTGCACTGGATGGCAGAGGTAAGAGGAGGTTCAACATTTGGCTGATTTTCTTGTGCTACTGGAGAATAATTTATTTATTCCTTGGTTGTACAAAAATGTTTGTAGGTAATTTCCAGAAGAGAATGAGCAAATAGACTGCTAAGGTGTAAATCTGAGCTGTGCTTCTACCTCAGGTAGGTGCAGATGCTGGAGCCTCCTGCTCAGCTGAACTCTTTCTTGCTTAGGCAGAGCTTTTTCAGAACAAACTGTGGCTTTTGCCCATTTCTTATACATGATCATCTCTTCAGAATGAACCCCCACAGCAGCTGAGAGTGGTCCCATCTATTTCCTCCACCTCTTATGCTCCAGTGGCCCTGGCCATACCAGAGCACTGCTAGGGCACTGCATGGAGAGTCAGCAATGATGCTGCAAGCAAAAACCTATATGTGGCTATGACAAGGAAAACTGACCCAACACTTTACATATTTTTTTTAAATCTTTACATTTTAGCCCACCTCATGACCTCAGTGGTCCAGATTATGATTTTTCCAGGAGGGCTGTCAGCCCTATTAAAACATTGCAGCTTCCCAGGAGGTCAAGCAAGTGCTCTGTTTCCTGCTTTGTAAGCAGAGTTATGTTCTTAGATGCTTAACAGATCCACAGGTGGGTTTTACAAGTTGGGAATTTAAGCAAGGATGCAACCACATCCTTGCAGCAGACAGGACAGTGGGTGCTTGGAAGTTATCGCCTCTCAGCAAAAATGCAACAACTGGAGGTGTTACACACTGCTAGGCCTGTGCAGACACAGAGAAGGTTGACTCACCTAAGTTATTTTTGAGCTCTCTTCAGAAAGCTTTGGATGAATCTATTTGCTCTGTGTTTGCACCAGGCCAAGACTTTCACCCATTGGTTGAAACCTCCAGATAAAGGGCAGTCACTTCAGAAGATGTGTAACCCTGATTACTTGGGATCACATGGCTGAATGCAAGGCTGAGATTTCATGCTAGGTCAGCACCAAATAGTCCAGCCCTGGGACAGCCATGACCAAGATGTCCTTAGCCTGTGCCAGTGGGGTGGATGTGGTCTACTTGTTTCAGTAGAGCTCTCTCTTGGCCACCAAGCCTTTTGTATGTCCTCTGTATGGTATGGCAGTCAGGAGACTGTTTCGTGGAAACACTACCTTCTCCAGAAGTTAATCGTGTTCTACACTGCACATCAGAAGATAAATGATGACACTTCCGGAGAAGTTGTTGATGCGTGGAACATTTCAAATGAGAAGTCATATCTAGCTATCTACCTGCAGGGTAATGTAGTGTCTTGAATCTTGAATGAAAATGGCATGACCTGCAAGCAGAAAGTCTAGTGCGATTCTGCTAGGCACGAGCTGGCTTGATTGAAGAGCACATTTCTCCTTGTGGCTGTCCTCTAGCTACGCACTTTAAAACCAGGGCTGGATAAACTGTGTCTTTTGAAATTGTATCTTTCCATATTTAATGGACTGGCTTAGGCAGGATGCTGCATGTATGAGAAACCAGATCCCTTCCTCTTTTTACACCATCTTTCCCTTAAGTGTGCTGGGACGAACGCCTTCTGTTCAAACACTTTGGATGACTTACAGCTAGGAACACGGGTAGCAGTTGTGAGTGGAATAGCTCGTTTCTGCTCGGCAGTAGTGCTGTGCCAGTGGAGCTGCTGTCCAGAGGCAAGAGCAAGCCCAGGACCCACTGTCCCACTGGGATTCAGTGTGATCTTTGCTGTTGTGATGACCACTCAGGAATGGAAATAGAAAGTAAGTAGCATCCTGGTGACCCTGTCTGCCAGCTGGCAATGCAGCTGAACCACTGAGCTGGGCTGAGCCAGCTGGTCTGCTCCTGCCAGGCATGTTCCACCTTGTACAAACGCTGCTGTACATGCTCAGCTCCGCCAGCACACAGTTTGCTATGCCAAACTGATGCCCTTTGGTCCCCATACCCACACGCAGCAGCCCTTTGCACTGAGGTATTCCCAGGAACAGGCTTTTAGACATTTTTCTTCATAGGCTTTAGCCAACATGCCAGGAGACCAGATACCTCTTCCTATTCGGAGTATCAAAAGTTGTATTTCCAGGGCCACCTAAATGTTCTTTCTTTTTCTTTCTTTCTGTCTTTGTGTGTTCAATTTAGACATTAAAAATAGCCCTGAGTCTAGCTAGCGACCTGGGAGACCCATCTGATGATGTGTCTGTCACTCACGCTGCAGAAGGCATGGTGAGGTAGGTCTGAGGCTGACAGCCACGGTGACAGTTGCAAGATGTGTGGTTTGGATATCATCCCTGGATTTGCTCTTTTCAGTGCACAGGGAAACCTGTGGGTTTTCTACTTCTGGTTTACTGAGGAAAAGTCAGTCCTTGGCTGTCCTCCTGGGGCTCACTCTTCCACAAGGATCACAGCTGATACCCCGGGACTCTGGGGATGGGTCATGGAATGTCCTCACATGGAGGTTTCCTGGAGCCAGCTTGATCTTGAGGGTTCCTCCCACTTTCTCACCCCTCTAAATATTCCTTCTCAGCAGGTTGGACAAACAGCCGTCCATGTGGTCATGACCACAGAAATGCAGTTTCTGACTCTTCCTTCCCCACTGTGGGGCTCGGTGCCTTTGCAGTACACCCAGCTGCGTGGGAGAGGCCAGGCCTGGGGTTTCAGCCCAGCCTCCCACCTCAGAGCCAGGTTTAGCCTCAGTTGGTGGCCAGAGCCAGACCTGACTTGCCTTCCTCCTGGAGGACTGGCATTCAGCCGGGTGGTGCCAGCCCTTGTCCATCTGGGGTGAGTTTACCACTGTAGACAGAGCCCGGGAGGTCCATGGCCTTGCGTCTCTGTGCAGACTGAGCCATCTTGTCTCCTTCCATCAGGTGAACCGAAAGGGCTCCCTGTCCTCGGTGCCAGCCCCCTCAGGGAGACACCACCAGTAGCTGTGTAGATGTACCCCCCCAGAGAGACCAATAGATGTTCCTAGGCTCATGACTTG
>NW_009620891.1:0-11771 GCF_000690535.1 Cariama cristata | reverse complement strand
CCTCTTCCCCTTCCTCATTGCTGAAGTAAATCGGAAGCTAATTCCCTGCGCCAGCTGATTAATGACTCCCAGTCCTTCTCGTCTGATCTCCGCATGCCTCACTTCTTCATGGAGAGCGGACCCGCTGCTAGCCAGGTCCTTGTCATGGGACCCGATGACTTCATTGTTGGCGTTGTAAGGTAAAGGATTTACTTCTTCCCTCCATAATGCACTCAGAGGGTGGGAGCAGGGAGAAGAAAGCAGGTTCAACAGGACAGGATGGGACCAGACCTGGAGCAGCTGGCCTGCTCTGTCCCAGTTAGCCCTGAAACAGGAGAAATGGGGAAGACGGGATAGAGATGTGTGAGCTGGTACTGCTCTGCCCTGTGCAATCCTACAGCCCTCTCACAGTGACACATGTCTGGATTGCCCTGAATCTGCTCCCTGGAGAAGAGGTGATGGCCAAATTTCAGGACTGATGGGGGCATGCAGACAGATCCATCACCTAGAGGGGAATCCTTAACACAGAGAGGGAGAGCTGCTATTGCCTGCATGGTTCCTGCTCCTAAGTACATGGAGACTTTCACTCCTCACACCTAACCAGCCCTAAAGAACTGCCAAAGAGTCTCTGTCAAGCCAAGATGGGACAGAAGATTGGAGCCTTGAAAACCTTGAGGTGTACAAATATCTGTGGGAGGATTTTTATGAGATTTCTTTGTGTTTCTTTTCAGTTCTTTGAATCGTCCTTTTGGCAGTGGAATAATAACACCCTCTGGAGTCCTCTTGAACAGCCAGATGTTGGACTTCTCCTGGCAAAATAAAACAATGAACCATTCTGTTCCCAGGCCGGTAATGAATGACATGACAAATTCTTTATTGAGCTGTCTGTACCATTTTTTTCAATTTTATTCTCATCTCCACAATAGGGAGACTATTTAATATCTTATTAATAACTGAGAGACAACAGTCTGTAGAAAGCTCCTATTTTTTCATTATATGAGCCACTGAAACAGAGTAAACAGAAGGCTTCCTGCGCATCAGTTACCATTATAATGCAGTTTTATCAAACAACACTGCACATCTCAGCTACCTATTTTCCCTGCAGTCCAGATGCACTTAAAAGCAGCCGTCCTTTTCTGTGGACTTGAGTTAAGGACTCTCTTAATGAATTGCTGCTCTGCAGGTTTAAAAGTAACAGCTAGTAGAAAAAAAAATGTTCAGGTCTTGGAAAGAAACAATTGCAGACCAGTACTGGTGGCTTCCAGTGCTGCCTTCTTGTTTCTTCTTGCCATGTATTGTAAAACCATCCCACTTTGCTGGGTTGGTACTTCAGAAGTGGGTGAATGGCTCCGTATGCCTTCTGTAAAAGAGAGCCATGGCATGAAATGGGACGGATCATGTTAGCATCAGAGAGCATTATCATAGCAGTGAGGATGTCAGCCTTGTAAAACTGCAGAAGTACAATTGCTGGCTGAAGCATAAAGAATAAAAAGTTAACCTGCTCAACTTGAGCACCAGCAAAGCTTCAGTCAGCTTGTTGAAATTTTTTGGTGTGTCTTTTCTTCAACTGCAGCAAAATCTCATTCAGCCTCGGAAACGGCCCCTGTCTTTCCTGTTGCCCACCATCGTAAGACCATCTGAGGGGATGTGCGGGACGTACCTATGCCTGGGAGCTAACAACGGGGACAAAGCCTTGAGCAGCATCGTTCAGGTCAGTGCTGTGTCCAGGCACCTGCCCTTTCAGAGCAGCTGTTGAGGTCAACGCTGAGTAGGGTCCCCTCCTGCAGAGAAAGCTCTTGCAGGCTTTCTCTTCCTAATGTCCCAGGCTATGTTGAAACTGGTGGCCACAGGATTACAAGTTCGGTCTTTGATGTCACCAGTTCCACACATTTGTTTTTTCAAATCTCTAAGAGCTACTGGTTTACTTCTCTTGCATCTTTCCTGGTGGCGCCACTTACAGTTGTAGACGAAAAGCATCTTGGCAAAATCTGTAATGGTTTTGTGTCATTCTAATACCTGTTCAAAGCTCATCTTAAGGATCATTAGGAAAAAAAAGGAGCATTTTGTATTCAGAGAATTGCAGGAGACTGGCCATGCTTTAGCCCTTTTCCCTATGAAAAGCTCCTTTTAGCGCATTCCCCAACTGAATTCCTCCCTGCTCAGCGCTTGCTATAAATTGGACAGCTCCTCCTAATTCATGATTTGTAATGAGGTGAAGTACTTGCCAATAGCTTGATTGCATGCACAACAGCAATGGATTGCTAAAAAGAAAGACACAGCAAGAATGGCTCCCGTTTTCCTTACCTTATGGAAGGCATTATTCAGAGCAAAACTAAAGCCAGCCATTGCTTCCTAATGCTTTGTTTGGAGAAGTCATGTGCTGAGCTTTTGGTTGTTACAAACACGTATTTAGAGATTGCATCACATTCCAGACACACAACTCTCCTAATTTAGCAGGAACTATGTGACCAAAAAGCCCGTGCAGTCCTGAAAAGGTACCACTTTTCCACCAACAATACACAGGCCGTATTTCAAGGGCCTCTTTGTATACGCAAAACCCTGCATTAGTTCATGCAGTTTGGTAAGTGGTTCAACATCTTCCTTGCCTGCTGCATCTGCAGATGTTGGAGCCACCAGTTAGGGGGATGCTCAGGAAGTTGGCTTCTCCTATTCTCATTACTTTTTTTTATTATTGAGGATCTTTTATTCTCTTTCAGGTTTTGGTAAATGTTTTAACATTTAATAAGAATCTGAGTGAAAGTTTGTCACTTGGTCGACTTCACCCACAGCTTCAGTCCAACACCTTGCAGGTTGACAGTGAGTATGGACGCTGTGTGTGGTGCAGCCTACAAATCTAGCGTGTTTAGAAAAGGAGCAGGCTTTTCTTAGCACACTGCTGTGACAGCCCAGCTCACAGGTCACCATGTTTTAGGGTCCCCAGTGGGTGTGGAGGGTTTTGGGGAAGACAGGAACCTAGCTTCTTCAAAGCTTGGAGCCCTTCCTGAGCCATGCCCTCTCCCTCTTGTCTTGGGAATGCTCCCTGGCCCCTCCAACACATCTGTCCAAACTGTTCCAGGTGCTTCTCCCCAACCCTCCCTCTGTCCCAGCTCACCTCCTGGTAGCAGCCTTGTCCTGTCCTTAAAACCTTTTGGCGATCTGATGCAACCACAGCTTCACCCAGACAGGTCCTGAAAGCTAGCAAATCTTCCTCCACTTTATTATCACTGCCATAAATTGTATTCTTTCACTTTCCAGTCCATGTGCCTTAACTCCACCAGCTGGGGAGAAGACAAGGCTTATGCCAAGGCTTGTAGCTGGACAGTGCTGGAAATGCTGCATCAATGCTGACATTCTGGAGACTGTGCTGCCAGCTCTTGTCTTTGTTATTACAAGTCTTGCTCTATTTGGTGTTTTTCACAAAGCCCCATACCTTACCAGAGTGAACCATAAGTGGAATTTGGTTCTCATTTCACACAAAATAGCCAAAGTTTCTAGGCCTTCCCATTTCAGAGGAAAATCTGAAAACATCTGTCAGGTGTGACCTGTGGACTTGGAAACCAGAATGTAATTGAAACAAATCCAAAGCTTCAAAAGGTCCTAATTTGTCGGTTTGGACATTTGGCACCAGCACGATATACATTAAGACACATCTGCAATGTATATAGCTTAAATAACTGTGGGGTTTCTATGTGCCTGCTCGGTTTGTCCAGCAGCATCCCCAGCTTCATATCCTCAGGCTCTTCTATTCATACAGAAATTACAAAAGATCAGATAAACAAAATGAAAGCAGAAGAGCAAGCAAGCTAAGGTAGATGGCTGGAAGATTAAGAAAGTTGGAAGGCTTATCACAAAGTTTGTCATTTGGCAACTTGTTTTACTGTCATTTGTTTTGAGCTGCCTTGCATCTTGTTTTGACTAATAACTGCTAATAATATAATAATAATAACTAAGCTCTTAAGAGCGGGGACTGCCTCCTGCTCTGTAAGAAGAATAACTACAATAGGTGCCAACAACGTGTTTTCCCCTTTTTCCAATGAGGAGGATCTTCCATATCTTTAAATGGTCTCCTGGATCCTCTCGTTTCCCCCACCGCACAGAGCACTGCCCAGCTCTGAACGGCCTTTGCTGCTGAGAGCTGAAAGACCACTCCTGGGACCGGTGGGTGCTGGTCCTTCCTGGCCGCTTGGTTTGCCGGAGCTGGGACACCTTCTGAAGAGGCTGCAGGCAGTTTCCTTCCCACTGCAGATCCCTACAGGGTTAGAACAGGGCTTTGCATCAAAGGCAACAGTGGTTTCAGTTACAAACTCTTCTTTTGAAATCCCTACAGGTGAGTTTCCTGCAGAAGATATTGAATTTCTTGTAGCCAGGGGCCATGAAGTAGATAAAGTCAAAGTGGTCTCCCTAGTTCACGGGGCCAGGAGAACCAACAGTTTCATCATTGGCCTGAAGGACCCCAGGAGCATGGATGCTGCTGGAGCCACAATATCGTAGCACCTCCCAGGTGACGTGTTCACTGAACAAGGCCTAGACAAATCAACCCAAGTGACGTGCATGTTCTGAAATGGTCCCGTCTCCATCCCCAGGGCGGGAGCCCCGCATACACACTGCTGAGTAGACTTTCTGCGTTCCCCACCCAGGACGACATCAGAGGGGTTAGCAGCACCAACATACAGTGCTCTGATTTTTTTCCCTCTATTTTTAAATGATTTGAATTGCAAGCAGCCACGTCCTTGTTACCAGAATGCAAGGAACACACTTTTCTTTTGGCAGAGTCTTGCTAATAATTTCAGCCTTTTCAAAAGCCCAGTTCTAGGCAGCATCTTAATTTTAGCGAGCAGAAACATTAGCAAAGGAAAAAAACAGCTGATGATGATACTGACAGCTTCGTTTCCCTGTCTTTCCCAAGTTCATTCTTGACCTCTTGTGTAAGCCAATAATTTATACACCCTAATGTAGTGTTTCTAGGTGCCTGTAGCTGAAAAATCGGCGAGTCCTTTAATACTTCGTATGGGCCAGCTGATTTTTACCAGTGTGCAGCCTCCTGTGTTAGTTCCTTTTCTCACATCGCTACATACCTTGAATTTCAGGAGTAAATATTTTGAATCGTCGCTGCGCAGACTTACTGGCAGTCTGATTTTGTACCCAGAGCCATGGTTTTCAACTTCTAACAACTTGTGGACCCCCCCAATAGTTTTCTTACAGAGGTTCAGCCTCCTCCACAGTGAATTTAAGCTTAGTGGTAATGGGCTTACTTTTCTTAGATACTTTTTGGAGATATCTTAGCAGTACTCCAGAGACTTGTAAAAATCCTTGGACTTGTAAAAATCCGCAGACCATGGACTAAAAACCACATGGAGAGCGTTTAGATAGATTCAGAGCTTTCCTTACACTGCCTTATCTCAGTCTGTTCTGAAAGTCTGAATCGTGTAATCCCTATAGAGAGGCTTGGGATTTTCTGCTTACTGAATTCATCCCTGTACTTCAGCTCCGTCTTTTGATACTGGTGGCTCTACTGGAAAAGCTGAAGAGAGTGAGAGAAAAGGTACAAAACAAACCAAACACTACTGAGATAATTTTCTGTCCGCAGCATGTAGTGCAAAATATAAGACTACTTCTGCATTTCTTGTCTGAAATAGAGTTAGAAATAATACCACATCTGACAGCTGCACCACTTCATTCAACCCACATTTGGACATTTCCTTCTCTTTTTACTAGCAAGTTAGACAGAGACACTTGGCACTAAAAAATTCTGGAATTTGATAATTTTCTGGAGTCTAAAATTTGATGATTTCCTTCATGGTGCAAATGCATTGATGGCCACTGTACATATTATATATGTATGTCTGCTTACAGTTGTCTTGGTCTTTCATTTGATGATTACACTAGTCACCCCCAAACTTCCTCCTGAGGGACCCCATAGCACCCATTTGTTTGTAACGCACCTTCTAACATTCGTTGCCATTTGACATGGAGAGCGTGGGGGTCATTTTGGGACGGTCAGGGCATTACGGCAGATAATCGGACTAATCGTTCCTGCCACCTGCCAGCTGAGGATCTCAAAGCATCTTACGTGAAGCCTTGCACACCGAGTTGCGCCGAGGAAGGATGGAGATGCTTTTATGCTCTGCTGAAGTGCAGCCACCCATGAGAAAAGCACGGCAGCTACCTAGCAGACGGGAACCTCGATGTTTTTTTTCTGTTACAAATGCGTTGGTGGCCTCAGCTGAGAGATGGAGGAAGTACAACGTTGTCTTTGGGAAGTTGTCTTCTGTGCCACCACACTACCCATAGGGCAAGAAGAGACTTTCTTCACCATAGGGATATCAAATCTATTTATTTATTTTTCTGTCATCAGCACTAGAGTTGGTCACTCCCTGAAGTCAGAGCGTTCATAAAACTTTATGTGTCTTGGAGCAGACCTCTTCAAGTTTCACGGGAACGGAAGGATGCAGTTTTGTGCATTGAATCTCACTGGTGGAAATTTGGGGTTTTCTGGTACGGTACAGCAGTGATCTATCCCTCAGGCATGGAGGTTTACTGTGCATAGCTGCAAAATAAGTGGTCAAGTCATTGTCGCTTCAGTACTTTGCATGGAATATCACAAAACACTTTGAAAGATAAAATTCCGCCTTATTAACTGAATTCACCAACTCACTTCTGATGCTGGAAACTGTGTGTTCATTTGGGAGTTAAAGACCCTGGTCTTGATTCAAAAGGGCACTTACAAACCCCAAGGTACAATTTTACAGCAATTATTCAGAATCTTAAAATGAAACATGTTCCCAAGTGCTCTGCTTGATCATGGCCTATGTTGCAAAAAAGAAAAAAAATAAAATAATTGGAAGATGGGACTTAAGCCCCTAGGTCCTGGCTAAGAGAAGTAAAGATAATTTGAATTATTTCCCATTTTCTCTGTTTAAAAATGGCATCAGTATAGCACAGATGTATTCAATATGGAAACCTTTAATCTGCTAATTGGCCCAGTGTCTCTGACACTTTGAGTCCATCTGTTGTGATGAGATCTGATGTATTTAATGTGAGGTGCCAAGAAATACTCGATGTTTCCTTCCGTACAGGTGAGATAGACATTGTGAAATAAAGGGCCATATTCTGGAGGTGTGTGTATGCGGAGTAACTGCATTGATTTCAACCTGGCTATTGCAATTGTCTAACAGCTCTGAAGCAGAATTTGTCCTGAAACTTTTACATAGAAGTGTCAATGAGAAGCTCAGAACACAAAATACAAAAAGTGGCTGAGAAAAACAATAAAGAAAATTTTTAAAGGAGCAAAAAAACCCCAAAGAAAATAAAGAAAAAAAAAAAAAAAGATGCCTTTGCCGAGTGTGACTATTATGATCTGGAACACGATCGGCTTGTCTCTGCCCACATTTGCATTGCTCCCCATCAATGTATTCTGCTTTTTACATCAGGATAAGCTGGAGGCAGGCTCTGCTGTTCAGTGTTACCTCAATTTCTCATAAAGGCTCAATGCCATTCATGAGCACAGATAACAAGCAGTGCTTTGCTAGCTTTAGATACCACTGTTTACCTGTGCACATCGAGCACTGATCGCTGCGTATAAAAGCCTAAATGGAGGACGAGGCAGAAGTCAGCGCCGCCATCCTGCAGCTGGGTGGATGAGGATGCTCCGGCCCCTGGGCTGTGCCATTTTGTTCCCATCACTGTCACGTTCAGTGCCCAGACACCGAGAGGAGCTGGCACCTACTTTGCTCCCACTGATCTGGATGGGGGCAGATGCTGCTGGGGGTTGTCGAGGTGGTTAGAGCCACGCTGCTGGCACGGCTTGGCACAGCGCTTGGCACAGGCACAGGCCAGGCCAGGGGTCCCCTGCTGCCCCTGGGTGTGGGTGTGAGACCAGCCGGAGAGCAGCCCTACGCACCAGCACCAGCGAGCAGCTCCGGCAGCATGTCCTGCTCCAAGCCTCGGGGGCTGCCAGGGGCAGGTGAGGGCGGAGAGCAGGCGCTGGTATCGTAGCCGAGGCAGCAAGTTCAGGTCCCCAGTCTCCAGGGATGACGACCGGTGTCCAGCTCTGCCAGCATCTCTCTGAGGGGTCCCTCAGCTGGAGCGGTGAGGCCGAAAGCACCTGTTCAGCGTCAGCCGGTCAGCTGGCTGCCGAGGGGAGCTGGGCCCTCCAGGTTGTCGCAGGGTCCCTGTGGCTGGACCATCTCAGAGCCTCCTTTGACCCGCTGCACAACTCAGCAGGCTTGCACGAACTGATCCCGGACACTGACTTGTTGGAGAGAAAGGGGAGTCAGGCCTCGGTAAACACCATGAGATGAAACCTGTGTCTCTTTCATGAACACATCAGAAACACTGAAGATTTTGTAAGGTTTTGCAAAGAACCAGGAAGAGCTCCTGTAGCACCCAAGTGTTTTTGAAAGATCTTCCATACTTCAGTGATGGACATCTGCATGCTAGCCATGGAAAGGAGAGCTCTGACAGGCAGAGCTGGTTTTCGGAGAGGCAGGGCAGTATTTAAAAATGAAACACATCTGTGCAGAGGGCAGACGAGCTGATGGAGCGGGAGCACTTGAGCACTAAACACGCTGCCCAAGAAGGGCCCTCCAGTGGCCACAGCATTTTTAGATGTGGATTGTCCTCGCAGAGCTGACCCTGCTATCTGGGGGGAACATCCCATCTGACAGCAGCTACTTGGCAGCCGTGAGCCTTCATCCACCACCACTGTCCCCAGCATGGGGAGTCCCCCCACCCGGCGGCTCTGACCTCTCCATCTCCTCGGAACCGAGAGAGGAGGACTCCTGCATACCCCACGCTATCTGTCACATCCGTAGCCAGTTGCCCACCTCTCTCTTTCTGACCACACTCACAGTTTAACAAAATCCCAGATCAAAAGTAATTGTGACTGCAATGCAACAGGTCTCCCTTCCTTCTCTCTAAGTGAGCATCATACCAATATTCGAGAATAAATTATTTTGCTCAAGTTTTTGTATAATATTTAAGTTTGGGAAAATCTAAAGCTGGTCATGAGTCTACCTACTTTTTCTGTATAATACCTTTCCTTCGAAAATACTGTCATATGAAAATGCATGTAAATACAACCACAGTTTTGAGTGTCGTGATCTCAAATGCATTTCTCTCTTCTATTTGCAGACAATGAAACAGCTCCAACAGCTGTCTCTGTGTGCTGTAGGTAGCCCTCCTTCTCTGCAGGTGACATTGTGTTAGCATGTATCACTAGTTTTGCTGCAGAGCGTCAGAATCCAAACCAAAATAAGGGTCTGCTCATGGAAGGGCTCCACAAATGCAGAATAATGGGACAGATCTAGCCCCCAAAAAATCTTCTGTCTTGGTTATGGTGTACAGAGGCCAGGCGAGACCTAGAAACGCTTAAGCTACACGGCATGGATCCAGGCTGTGCTCTGGAGATGTGCCTACAGTGCACCCTGCTGCAGAGTGGGTGTGGGTGTGGGTGTGTGGGTGCAGCCGCAGGACACCAGGGTGGTAGCGCTGGACCTGTCCCGTATTTCCTCCCCCTCGCAGTCCTCCACAGCACGTTCTTCCCCTCTCACCACGGCCAGGTGCCTGTCAGTCTCCTGCCAGACATGTCGGCAGCCAGCGAGCTGCATGCCTTTCACTACCTGCAATATGCAGGATGGCAAACCCACTTCAGGTTCCTCCAGCTGCCCATCTTCAGCAGGGATGCCTCAGAAGGGTCATGTCCTGTCACACTGGTGTCCCTTCAGCTCTGCTGTCCCTTCACTTCCTTACACTTGTGGCAAAGCTATTTTGAGAGAACAGGGGTTAATTTTAATGATGCAGAGTTTGTGCCAGTTCTGGTCTTTCCCAACAGTGAGCAGAAGCATAAGGAAAAGCTGTTGGAAGCAGCGTGCTACAAAGTGCTAAGTGGATGGACAAGGCACCAAGCTGCTAATGAAGGAAGGGCTCGTTTGCAAACTCTGTGTGTATTAGGTACAGGAAGGTTATCCATGTGGGACCTCTCAAGCCCTGATCAGAAAGTCGCAGCACTTAGATGGCTCGAGCAGATCTTAGTGAGATACCTCAATATTGTGCTTCCAGAAAACTCAGGTTTTGAAAAAGAATGTTCTAATTGTTCTTGTTTGCTATGGTATACAAGATGTGCCCAGTATTAATGCAGATACACATATAAAACCAAGCAAACAAAAAAAACCTGAAGGACAATCTTGCAAGACAAGCACAGCAGCGTTGGTGGGAAACAAGGGGATTTTTTTGAAGCAGTGCTCTGATCTAACTGTACCAGAGCGGGAAATGCATGAGCCTTTCGGGGAAAATCGGGCTGGAGGAGGAAGAAGTTAAGCTGGGTTAAGAAGAATCTCCTGAAACAGAGGAAAACATGAAGACAAGTGGGGAAGAAAGGCAGTTCTCGGCTACTGAAGAAGTCTTCTCTCAGCTCCCTTGTGTTTCCAGCCTGTCTCAAAAGAGCGGAGTAAGGCAAAGCACGGGAAATATCCATGCTAATGCAAACAGAAACTCCCTGATAGAGAATCAGAGGTAATGAACGTTCCTCGTTACCAGCCCTGTGACTGACGTCCCGTCTCCTCTTCTGACACCTCTGAGGATCTCCCGGAACGGCTTTTCACTTGTCCATAGCACTCCGGAGGGGTGCTGGAGGTAGGCTCCCTACCCCAGAAACTGGAGAAGACCTAAATAGAAAAAGGTGTGAACAGAACAGTCCTTTAGCAAAGAGTTACTCAGTGCTCGTCTGCCAGCAGGGAGCTTTAGAGCTGCAAACGTGAAGGAAACAAGCAATCTGCTTGCAGCTTTCTACACACCAACAATATTTAATTGTCATGATAAATCCTATACTTCATTATTTTGTTTTGGTTTTTTTTATGCCATGCACTTATATGTCAATTAAAAAATATTTTTTTCTGTGTTGCGAGCTGTAGTGACAAACAAGATGTAGGATGATTGTATTTAAAAGGTTTTGCAAAATAAAACCCAGTTTTCCTCTTTTCATGTCATTTATCGTGCAGTAATCTGCATAAAACCAGTGTCGGGGGTGTCTGCGAGGGCTGGCTCCCGCTGTGCAGCCCCATAGGCCTGCACCACCCCTCTTGAAGCCAGCAGAACCTACTCCAGTTACTAACGTTATCATAGGTATTTTTACCGGATGAAAGTCTGTATTTTTCCTACAAATGACTTCTGATTATTTTACTAGCCTAAAATAGCAGTTGCCATGTGTTTCTTTTCTTTACCACCACCAGGTAATAGCTTTCTGCTTAAAGCGATGACTGGCAAGAAGAAAAACAGACATTTCTGCAGTGCCACTGTCTTTTTACGTTAATTTATCATTTCTTGTATTAATAAAGGTTTGTAGGAAGAGACAAACCAGAGGGCTCCATGTCCTGTTCTGTGGGGATCAGCTCTGCTGTAAAGCTCCCCCGTGTGCTGAGGTGTTTTTTTAGGGAATGAGCATCGCTCACTGGGGACTGCGGGCCTGGGGGCCTGCTCATTAACCAGATAAACAGACTTTTAATTAAAATTCAGCATTGTGGCCTTTGCTGAATCCATATCAGGTCACTCCCTGGCTTCTTTCCCATCTCCCCAGTGGTAAAACCCTTTAAAATAACTCATTGTTATTTATGAAGACTGAGACCTTCAGATGAAAAACTCCTCTGAATTAAAACCCTTGCTTCCCAGGAATTTCCTACAAAGGCCTTAATTATTATTTTTTCTTAAACTTCATCCAGGAAATACTTTTTATTCATTTACAGAAGCGGATGCCAACCCCACGGCCTCCGCAGCCGGCACCCACTGGGAGGCGAGGC
>NW_009620890.1:0-12345 GCF_000690535.1 Cariama cristata | reverse complement strand
CTGAGCTTATCTATGAGGATGTTATGGGAGACGATGCCAAAAGCCTTGCTGAAGTCAAGGTAGACAACATCCCCTGCTCTCCCCTCATCTATCCAGCCAATTATGCCATCATAAAAGGCTATCAGATTGGTCAAGTATGATTTCCCCTTGGTGAATCTATATTGAATACTCCGGATAACCTTCTTTTCCTCCACATGCTTAGAGATGACATCCAGAATGAGCTGCTCCATCACTTTTCCAGGGATGGAGGTGAGGTTGACTGGCCTGAGCTTCCTGGGTGCTCCTTCTTGCCCTTTTTGAAGACTGGAGTGACATTGGCTTTCCTCCAGTCCTCAGGTATCTCTCCTGTTCTCCATGACCTTTCAAAGGTGATGGAGAGTGGCTCAGCGATAACATCTGCCAGCTCCCTCAGCACTCATGGGTGCATCCCTTTGCCTAAATGATCTCTAACCCAAACCTCCTCAACCAAGGGAAAGTCTTCCTCTCTATCTATCCTTTGCTATCTAAATATTAATATTATAATCACAGTTTGAAAGTGTTCCCAGAGCTCTCTAGCTCAATTTGAGCTCATGAGATGTGGAAGACCCCTGTGAGCTCCTGCAGAGCAGCATGCCTGTAACAGACAACAGCCCTTGCCCCCACGCATCCACCTGCCCGGCACACGCTGCACCCAACGGTGGCAGTGCCTGGGGACTCGCTTTTGCACAGACATGCAACTGGTACTTCAACAACCGGGGAAAGAGAAGAAAAAGTACGAAGAGAACTGAAACTTTGCCAGAGAAGATCGTATCAGCTGCCAAGCAGGTGACATGCCACAGCAGCACTGAATTAGTTCAAGCAAAAGAAAATGGAGCAACATTCAATGTTATCTCTTTTTTTCCTGGTTTCATTATTTAGCAGTTTATTTTCCTTTACTACATGAAGCCATCCATACTTCTTCCAATTTGCCTTCACATGTTCATGTTTTCCCTTTATACTGTTTCCTACATAATTACGTATATGTAATGACAGATGTGTATATTTATATGCATGTCAGATGCATGTACACTCACACACCTTTGCTTTTTCCAAGCCCCTCTTCATCCACAACAATGGAAATTTATAATTTCTATGATATTATGGATTAACATTAATAACAGTATGTTAGAATAGATACGATACCCCTAGGTGAGAAGAGGATCTCTCTCTCCTGTCCTCCAAATACTGCAGTTCCTTTTGGGGGTTACTCCTGCACACTCTTTGGGAATACAAGCCCTAAATGCTTTTGCCTAGTAGATATTTCACAGCTTCTGATGCCCTTTCCCCGGTCCTGGCGAGCCTCCCGCTGCAAAGGAAAGAAAAAGCTCTCCCCACTAGCACCAGAAAGCACTTTAGCAGTCGGAGGGAGCAGGGTGACGTGTCTCCTGTCTGTCCTCACCCCTGCATCAGCAGCAACGCTCCCCTACACCCAAACGCTACTCCTGGGTCATGGGAAGCAGAGGTGGAACAGGACAAAAGCAAGTCAAATCTCACACTGCTGACCACCAGACTGGGATCCTGCGCGTACCTGTTTGAAGGTATCTAGGCAGGTTTTTGTCCCATTTTACTTCTGGTGAAGCTTGAGAAAAAGTATTTCCAATTACCCATGAAGGCAGAAAGTAACATTTCTCAAAGCAAGTGTGATGAGGATACCTACGGAAGGACATGGAGTTGCAATGGTGTAATGATCCAAAGCATTCACGCACAATATTACCTTACAGCATTTCCAGTCCCCACCTTCCTCGGACTCTACTCCATACATAGCATAGTGTCTTTGTGGTTGCACAGGGAATACACAGTGATTTGATCTTCAATAAAAATAACCTGGGCCACTGAGTGGAATAAGGAAGAAGAGCACCATAATCCTGTTGCCAAAAGGCTCAGTCTTCTAATTCAGCCAGTTTTGCTTACCTTAGCTAAAAGGGCACTTCAACACTGCATTGTAACAGCTCTTACCTGCATCAGCTCTCTCCCACTGAACGTTTGTCCTTAGCTCTGTGTTTTCTTTAAATTGATCCCAGATCCTTCTGTGTTGAGGCTGCATATTCACCTTCCCACAACACGACATATTCTCTCCCTCTCACTGCTGCCTTTTGCATTGATAACTGCAATCCAAATTAAGCCAAAACAAACTCATACTGGGTGAAAAAAAAGACTAAGAAACTCCGTACGCCTCATACTTCTGCCAAGAAAAGTTTTGGGACTATCTATGCAGACTCCAAAATACAATGTGGAAAAACAGCACCCCACAAACGCTTTTAGAGAAAAAGCATTCAGCTTGCCAGCACAGCCAGCTCCCCAGGAAACACATCCAGATGAGACACAACATGAATCTGAGCATCTCCATTATCAAGAACTCTTGACTGGCAGGAAAATGCCTGACTGACAGTTGGGCCAAGAGGGTTAGCAGGGCTGATGGGGCGGGAGGGTTAACAGCCTGATTGTAAAATCAATGTAATAAATGCTTGGTAAGTTACAGGAACATGCGGGAAGAGGAGGCCGCGATTGATAAAGGACTGCGGCTTTGATGCTGCACTGGGGACTTGTTTATTGACAAGAAAGCCAATCTCTCCTCCCGGCCAGGCCAGGCCAGGCAAACCTGCAAGCGCTTACCAATTAATTGGTGGGCTTTTCTGCCCTGGGTTGCTTTAACATTTCTCCCCGACTCACTCCAAGTTAACCAGCTCAGGAGGTGCTACTCCGAAGGAATCTTCTCTCCTCTCCCGTTCCTCAACACAGAGGAGCCCTTCCAGGGCAGGCAGAAAAACCCACAGCCAAAACATGGCCAGCCAGAGCCCTGGGACACAGGCCAAGGCCCTACGCAAACCCAAGCTTTCTTGCCCATTCAGTTCATTGCCAGAGCTATTCCTGAAGAATGATGCTGATGGAGAAAGAGGCACAGAAATATTTGTTTCTATTCACATACAGCTGCAGGTATCATCCCTTTAAACTGAAAAGAGCAATGTCCTTGTTAAAGCAAACCAGACTCTAAGCAGGAGTGCAACGTAGTTACTAGTCCACTATTACGGGCCCTGCATCCTTACCCATCCCAGACCACCCCTAAGGTCCCCACACAGGACAAGGAGAGCTTGCGAGGACAGACCGACCGCCACGCGCTCCACACCTCCTGTCCTCTCCCTACCCCCCGCCCTCTCTGCTCTGTTTATCAGCCAGTCAATAAGAAAAGGTAGTTCTTACTTAAGGAGGCAGAAGTCAACTCGTCAGGTCGATCAGCACTCTGTCTGTAAACACGGTTTCCCGTAAAATCAATGAACTCCAGTTACAGAGAGAACAGCCTGAGCACCAGAGACTCCCTGTGCTCCCACCGCCCCGGCAGCAGGGAAGGGCTCTCCCCGGTCCTTTCTCCAGCCTCGCATCCCACTGCTGCGCTCCCCGTGCCACCGGCATACAGCCCACCCAAGGCCCTGCTCCTTCCCTGCAGCATCGCTGTGTCTTGCAGCCCCTCCCGAGCAGGTTTGGGACCCAGCCGGAGGAGCGCGGGCAATACAGGGCAGGGAGTGCTCCATCAGGGCAGGCGCTGCAGCCACGGCGATTCAGCGCTTAGCTATATCTGGATGGCCGAGTGCAAACCAAAGCACCGCGCTGCGTGCCCCACGCTTCCATCCAGAGCTTCTAACTAACCACGGCTGGCGGTTGGCAGCCACGCGCTGTCCAGCACACAGGTGGGGTCAAGCCCCACGTCTCGCCCCGTCACCTCCTTACAGCCGCCGGCCCCATCCTCACGGGGACAGACGTGCCATCTTACAGCAACGCTTCCACTGCCAAGGAGCGCCTGGTGCCAAAGCAACACCCTTGGCCCCCCGGGCAAGCTGGGGGCTCCTGGGGCAGCCCCCGGCCCGTTACACCGGGCCGCTTCCCCCCCTCGGGGATGTGCGGCAGCAGCGCAGGCGGCAGGGACGGACGTGGGAGGGAGGAGGGGGTTCCTGCTGTTGCCCAGGCTTCCCAAGAATTAAATATGAACAGCCGTGCTGTGTAATTTTAAATTGTTAATTAGCACAGGGTTAATTAGGCGGCCCTTTCACAAGAGGCTGTTTGGCAGTAAACCAAGACTGGAAGCAATGAGGAAGGAGGAAAACAAAAGGAGAAAGAGACAGTGAGAAACTGTTCCCTCGGCTAATGACCCACATGGCACCATGAAAAAAAGGGCACCGAGGACAGGGAAAAGATACGAGCAGATGCATTACATCCACGGCCATTACCCTGGGAGATACCCAGGGAGGCACCCCTCCCCCTGCCTCTTCCCACAGCCGCGGTGCAGAGAAGTGCTCAGCCCGGTAATGAAACGAGCAGGGTCTGCTCCTTCAGAGCATCCTGGCGAGCAGCAGAGCCTCGAACTCCAGCCGGCCCTTAAGCGTTCTGCCACGGCTCCGTGGACGACACGGCTCGCACAAGCGCTCACAGTCAGCAACTGAACCGAGTGGTTCCTGTTGGAGAAAACTGCACAACGGCCTCTAAACTTTGTAAACACACACCTACCTGTTGTGCCAACAGATGCTCTGTAAATCAACACCATAAATACAGGCCAAGAGTCTACCCTAGATTAGCTCCAGCACAGGTGCTGGTGAGCCAGATGGGAAGCAGAAAGGGACCAAGGCATGAGGACAAAGACAGCGTAAGGACTAAGGGTGGGCTTAGATGCTCTGTGCACACCCCTCCTCACACACTCAGCTTGGCCTTTGACAATGTCCTCAGAAGGACAGAGCCCGCAAGTGCTCGTCTTCTGGTCAGCCAAGAAGCTCCTGTCTCAGGAATGGCACTCAATGACACTTGTTCCAGCCTAAAAACTAGGAATGGATGTAGCAAAGGTGACCGAGCAGCCGAGTCAACTCTATGATCCCCAGGACCAGGTATGTGCAAAGCTCCCAAGAGCAGGAAGTCCGCGAGGGGGGAAGGACGGCAATTACCTTGTCCCTCTGGAGCAGTGACACAACAAACCCGGAGCATCAAAGCTTTCTGCGTCGCTTCCCTGCACCTGGCGTGCTACAAAGCCCTCTTGTAACACTTGGGAAATTGCACATGGAAAGACATGATAAAAATCATTACCTAGGATCGAGAATTCAAAAGTTAAGGAAGAACAGAATGAATGTTGCCAAAGCAACTTTAATTCTGCTCCCTTATGCATATGCATTATGATACCGTCTTTAATTATGTGATCACACACTGCCTCACTTAATAAGCAGGATGGTCACATAAGAGGGTAAAATAAGGTTGCGTGAACATGTTGTCACTTTATGAAATTTATACAGCAGCTGTTATCACACAAATATGTGAAAAGTCACTTCCTAGAATAGAAAGATCTCTCTAAATTTCCTAAGCAACAAGGGCTGGATATTCCAGCTTGGTAGCAATACAGAGATAGTTTCAATTCCCACTTTCATAATACGCTTTTATCTTCTAACTTAAACAGAATATACGGATTCCAGCTCTCTCCCATTCATCAAGGTGCCAGAAAGTAGTAAGAATACCTGCCAGCCTAAGGGAAGCGTTGAGAATTCTGCAACAAGACTTGAAATATTAGGATAAAATGGTACTTATGAGCCAAAGTCTAAGCATAACAGTGAATGCGGATGCACAGCTTGACGAATGATTTCTAGTTGGGGGTTTCCACAACATTTTACAACGTCAGTGCCTTGAGACTCCTCTTATGCAAACCCAAACAAAGAAAAAAAACACCCTGAAAATACTGATACTTATTTGCCAAGTTCAATATTTTAAAGAAGAAATTGTAAACTAATTTTCCTCTTTCACATAGCAAGTTACATCTTGCACCTTTCCAAGCAAGGCCAAGTTCTGTTTTGGCACACAGCTGCCTCATCCACAAATGTGGTTTGTTAAGTCTTCATAATGACATATCAGTCTTGCCAAATCCTGAACAAGCTCTACATCTAGCCTTCTTCCTCTTCTGCAGTTAGGCTTTACCAACCAAAAGCCCAAGTTCAGTTTTGACTTTCTAGAGTTTCTCTGCAGATGCTGCTCAGTGCCAGACTGTTGCTTCCAGCTGGACATGCGGCCACATCCAACACTGTTGTACCAGGAGAGGAATTAGCAAGCCAGACCTGCCTGCTGGTGGAAAAGGATCCAACCAACACTGACCCACGGGTTCCAACACCTGTTGACAGGAGTCCCGGGGCTGCAAGTCCTTGCAAACCAGTTTGCTATCCTGGCAAAGAACTCATGGAATCATTAAGGTTGGAAAAGGCCCTTAAGATCATCGAGTCCAACTGTTAACCGAGCACTGCCAAGTCCACCACTAAAACTGTGTCGCTAAGCACCACATCTACTCGTCTTTTAACTAACTCCAAGGATGGTGACTCCACCACTTCCCTGAGCAGCCTGTTCCAGTGCCTGACAACCCTTTTGGTGAATTCACATGCCTCTGTGGAAGCAGCTGTGAACACTGCGTGTTTTCCCTTCTTAGCGATTCTGGTCAATGGGTCTTGAAGGGTACGAGCTCCCAGAAGAGGATGAGGTAGCACAGAGCGGTCTACAGAAAGGAAAGATCCATCAGGCACCTCAAAAGGACAGGACGGTCCTCTCCCAGCAGGAAGACCACCACACGGAGGGCTCGCCTTTGGCAGCCAGCAGTGCTCCAGAACTGGCACGCTGACAATACAAACAAGCGCTGCACTGCGCACGCTCACTAACAGGACAGAAAACGCAAGCACTCTCTCACACACAGGCTCCCGTGCGCAGGCACAGCCAGTTCCTCAGATCTTCACAGCATCATTAGCATAAACAGCTTTTCAAGCAGCAGGAAGCAAAGGAAACGCTGAACAAAACAGGACTGAAAGCTGTAGGGCTCAAGCACTTGGCATGAAACTAAGAGAAAGGGCCTCCTTGAAAAGGTGAACCTTCTACATTAGCCACATTTCTTCCCCTCTGTCCTTCGCGCCAGCTAAAATTGAGCCAATGAGAGTAATACAAGATTGAGGCGGCTTTTCAGAAAACATTTTGTTATGAACTATTATTCCAAGTTTGCTGATCCCTTTGAGCCAGCTACTGTACTACACACAAAAATATTTATATAATCATCAACCCACTGCCATTGAGAGCAGAGTAATCCAGAGGAGTGCCAGAGGGTTTTAAGTGAGCAGCTGGGGAAAAGAGCGTTTATTCCTCCAGAGAGACTCTTTGCACTGAAAGTATTTTGTAGCAGAGGTAAACTAGCTTAAGCTGTGTTTCTCTCTACAAAACAAAGAAAAACACTTGATTAGTTTCTAAGGGACATGGCATTTACACGCTCCCAGGACACAGAGCTTGTTTTCAGGTCCTGCATGAACCTCTCCTCTTGTGTAGGACACCACAGAAGTTTCAGATTTTGTTTCCACATTGGTCTGTTTCAAAACATCACACATTCCACTATCCTGAAGTTGTGCAACTCACCCCTTTGCTCTAAAAACCCAGCATTTCTTGTCAAATGCTGTTTCCAGCCTATGCTGCTGGATAAACGACTACATTTGCATCTGGTTCACATTTTCAGCGCACTGTCGTTGACCCAACTCCAAAACTAACCAAATAGCTGTCGAGGACAAACTGTCTCGCTCTGTCGCACGGACTCCGCGCTCCCCCAAGTCCCCCCATACCTTAGTGCCTCAGGAAGAGGGTCTTACTGTTCCCCCCTTTTGCCACAGTCTGAAGCTTGCCCTTTCCCCCTCCTTCCTTTTTACTTAGCAGCCTGTCCAGTAGCTTGTTCCAGCCACCTGGTCCCTACTACGAAGGGCACTCACATCCAGAAGACTTTGCACTAGGCAACACCTACACCGATCTAACCCACTGAGATGCTTATCAAGAGAGCAGCCCTGAATTGTTCCGAGTTTCAAACACCATAAAGACACATATAAACAAATCCAAGATGGCATTTAAATCGCCAGAGTGCTGTTCCTGTATCCAAGAAGAAAGTGCAGCATTTATAGCAAGACTGCAGGACGCAAACCACGGTAGCGACTCCTGAAAGTGAGGGATTCCAGCTGGCTTCTGCAGCTCTGCTGATGGTTCATCCACCTCCCATCTTCCAGTTACTTGATGCGCTGAGCGGCACCACCCGGTCAGAAACACTCGAGGCATTTGCACTGCTACTCCGAGAGCCAACGCTTACAAACCACCACCGCTAAGCTTCAACCAGCCCTGCCACATGACTTCAGGAGCAGACACAGCCAGCCTTAGATGGCCCAGCCTGAAAAGCTAATGCTCCGCTGCTAGACTGCGCTCTCTGAGCAACGCTCTTCACATGCAGACTCGCACGCCTAGGGAAGAAGTCCCGCCAACGCTCTTTCCTTCTACTGATTTACCCAAACAACATGTGCGTTCCAGACTAGTGTCAAGGGCCAAGCGGAGGGTAAGAGTTAGATTCATAAGTCATGCAAATCTCCTCTGCCAGGGCTCAGATCCAGTCCTTGTTAGGAAACAGACACGCTGCCTGGGCCTGGGCTCAGTGGCTCTTTCCCACCCTTCAGGAAAGCCGACGCTCTGGACAAGGAGAGCAGGCTCAGCAGCATTAGGTCATTCAGTAACCATTCTGCTTGCTACTGAGCCAAACACTGCGCCTGTGGGATACGTTAGCTCTGCATTACACACTGGTGTTGCAAAGCCCCACGGCAAAGGTCACCAGGATGTGTGCTCAGATCGGCTACTAATGTTTTGGTATGGAGTAAATTTTACCAGTCACAACTGTATCACTGGAAGATAACCTAAAAACCCCAGAACTCTGAAACAGCTAAAGAAACCTGCCAGTACGGTTGGGAAACCTTCCCATTTGGAGTGCCCTTCAGGCAAACTTTTAGCAGATCCAAGCGGTTCCATGCTCTTGCCAACAGAGCATCTGCACAGTCATCTGCTACCAAAACAGTGCCCTGCTCTAGACTTCAGATACAGCCTAAGCATTTTCTTTATCTGGTCAAAATAAACTCTCCTGATTGCCGCAACCAACAGGAGTCAATAACTACACGCCGCTCAATGGCTCAAAGTCTCAAGTTCATGCTTTCCTAGTCCACAGTATGCAGCCACTCTATCAGCTGCTACATCCCTCATACACTTTAGAACAAACACATCTCCTGTGAAAGTTTAACCATCTTACAAGGGAGAGCAGACACAGATTGAGATAAATATGGGTTTCAAAACATATGCCTGGTAGATCTGTACAGACTCCTGAACTCAGCGAGGGCTGCGGGGTGGCACACCTGCAAGGGACACGGGCACCTCGGGAGGTGGGGAAGGAAGCTGCTACACACACTTCTGCAGACCTCCAGGACCGAAAGTGTTACTCTGCTGCTTGGCCTCTTGCTAATTGTGGGTTTTATTTTTATTTCCTATTACCCTCTTGCACGCCTGATGAGATTATCTTACCGGAACTGACACAGCTGGAGGCTGTAGCCATACATGCAGCCTCTCAGGAGGCAATGCAATTTTATTTTCATTGATCAGAAATCAGCAGGGCAGTAAATGATGGGAAATTCCATTAGGAGAAATACTGGGCCATGAGACCCAACTATCTAGGTGCACCCAAATCCCAGAAAGTCCTGTCTTTCCTTAAAAAAATCCCATCTGGATGCTGACATAGAAAGTCATCTTTCTACTTCCCAAAATGGAGTAAGCTACTAACCTGATACACTCAATAGTTGACTGCTCTGCCAGAAGTGGAGGCAATGCTGTCAAAACACTCCCAAGGGGTCACTTAGCCAAGACAAAGTCTTTGGTACCGGCAGCGGTGTTCGGCTCCCCCAGCTCAGCCTGGCAGCCTGCTGTGGGGTCAGTGGAGCTTCACAGCACGTGCCCGATGCCACAGCCTTTGTTCTCACAGGCCAGGCAGGTGGGAGAGGTGCCAGGACACCAGGGCATCACCTAGTTCTTGGGTAGTCCCAGCAGAGTCAGAAGCAGCCAAGTGGATGTCCAGTGCAAGCTCCCATTCCAGTTCCATTTGGAGCCCAGGTCCCCAGTAAAGCATTACAACTTTGCTGCAAAGGGAGCAGCGTCCTTCTGCAAGGGCAGGGGTCTCAGGGCATGAACTGCTCGGGGGGAAACCCCTTCTGACAAAGCACTACACAATACTGCTACAAGCCCAAGCTCATTCAAGCCCAAACTGAGAATCACATTTCAATTCTTCTATTTTAAAATACCAGCACACAGAATATGCACTCAATTCCATGTTCCTGGATCAAAATCCTACCATCAAGCCTGTCTGATTAAAAGTTGGGCTCAACCGGTCCTGCCGTTCATTTCTGTACATCCCTGGGTTGAAAGCTGAGCCCTTTGCCTCCTGCAGCAGGACGGACAAGCCCCGTCAGTAGGGCACGGGTTAACAGAAGCTGACCGCAGCACAGTTGTTAAGGTAATCAATACCAGTGAGATACTAAAGCAGCATAAGCCACATTATTGATTGCCAAGCAGATGATAAAACTGTTTATTATGATAATTGCAGGGTGCCTGCAAGATGCTCCTCATGCTGTCTTGGAGCTTTTTACAAAAATAAGAATTGCCAGAGCATAACCTTCTGTCTGAAGCCCTTCTGAACCTTGGTGAGAGCCCTCCACACTCTGGCTGTGCCAAGCAGTAACCCTGAGCCACCTTCACCTCCAAGCTACTGCTTGGATGCGGGGGGAAGAAATAATAATAATAAAAAAAATCATAGTACTAGACATAGTCCCTGAACTATTTATCACATATATACCCCATATTGTGGTCTCATTTTCACACATATCCCTGTGCTCGTCTTTCACTGGAGCAGCCCCTTCCAGGGAAGCAAGAGCTCAAATACCAAAACCTGAAACTTCAGTTCTGGAACCTCCTTCTGCTCAGCTGAAAATCAAAACTCAACTTCCCACTCCAAAACATTTTCTTCAGTATTTCAACTGCTTTCTTCTCTACTCTGGACTTTCTACAGTTTTCTACATCCTTTTAAGAAGGATTAACAGAATTTTTCCCTTCAGGGCCTAAATTATTGTGCAATGCATTAAGAATTTTTTTTTAGAAGACTGAACTCCAGATATACTTAGTCTGGGAGAACCACCTCTGCGTACCACTGGGTATATGTGCACACAGGGCATACCTCAAAACAGGTGACAAGCAGCGGCTTGTCACCCTGCCACTGGGTGCCTGCAAGACAAGCAACTGATCTACCAGCATAAGGCAAGACAACATTTGATTCTGAAGTTGCTTCAAATACCAGAAAGTTTCTCTTGAATTAAACACAGTAACATGCATCAACTGGCCTTCAGAAGATAAGCAAAACACAAACTGCCAGATTATGTCCACTCTGGCAAAAGCATTTACTACTTCCCCATTAGCAGGAGCACGAATGGCAAGTACAACAGAACTGGGCTCCACATTGTCACCACTGCCAAATGACAGCTGAAAATGAGTTTAACAAGAGCTGAAGCTCCAGGGTTCTGTCAGCAGCTCTATGGGCAGTAATTACGGAGTATGGGTCCCATTATCTCCCAGTATGGACAAGGCTCTGACAGCTTCATCTCAGTATTAACCCGAAGGACCATATGGTACAGACTGCAGGCAGTACTGGGCACAAACTCCGTCATTTTGGCTGGCTGCTTTCATGCAATCTGGGTCACTTTCTCCAAATAATCACAGACGACATTTGCAAAATAAACTTTATACCAGTCAGAGCAGTCTCACTACGGGCTGGCCTCAACCTGGATTAGACCACAGATGGTTCTGGCTAATGCTCTAGCCCTTCCTCCTCCTCTTAATGCCTCCTCTCATCAGCATCGGAATGACCTCCCTACTCCCTGGGGCCTCCTCCTTGCACGCCATTCCCTGGTGGCCCCCCCCTTTAAAAGGTTGCCACTTCCTCCACAAGCACAGTCAGCAAAGAATTCTCAAGCTGAGTTCTCCAGGGTGAAAGACAAAACCTTACAAATCCTCCCAATCCTTTCAGCCTTCCATTGCTGAACCAACTCCTCCTTTCTAGGCTGGCCTTTCCCACGCACATCTGTATCACAGGAGACTGGCGAGGACGGTGTTTTACCTCTCCAACTCGCTTGCAGAGCAGTTAAAAGGTTAATGATAGAATTGACAATGTGACCGAAACCAGCACTCTGGTGAGCATACATGTCGCACCACAGAGCCGCTGCCTTAGAAGCTCATGTCCAAATTCTCCAGCCTCTCGTCCCTTCTCAGCCCAAACAGTGGTGACGGGCTGCAGAGTCTCAAGAAACTCATCACAGAGGTCTCGGTGGGCTGGGGCTGTCTTTCACACTCTCACCAGTAATTCTGAGTATAATCAAGATGAAAAGAATCCTTTCTTATTAAACTCTAAACAAGGGAAGAGACGTCCCTCCCTATCACTCCTAGAAA
>NW_009620889.1:2185-2557 GCF_000690535.1 Cariama cristata | reverse complement strand
GACACAGTTACATGAGTCCCCTGACCCAGCTTGGCAAGACAACGCTTCTCTTTCCAAGAGGGTCATTTCCAGAGGCCAAAATATGACCCGGCAGCCAAACCGCAGCTTCCCCTTCCAGCAGCACCAGAGTCAGCATCATGTGCCTCCGGTGATGCTCTGCTCCCTCCCTCTCCTTTCCTTTTTTTATGTGCAAGAATTAAAAAAAAAAAAAAAAAAACCCAAAAGGGCAAGGAAAGGAAAAAAAGTGCAAGGAGCCTGGCCTTACCGAGCCCTGCCAATTCAAGGCAGGGCCAGCTCCGGAGAGGAGAAGACCAGCAAAATCTGCTCCAGCAGCAGTCAAGGCTAATTACATCGCAAATGCATCCGTTCCCG
>NW_009620889.1:0-1952 GCF_000690535.1 Cariama cristata | reverse complement strand
CTCCCCCCCCCCAGCCGCGCTCCCTGGTTCCCCTGCCCTAAAGCCAAAGGCACTCCTGCAGAAAGGACTGGCTGGCTCTTAACGTCTCCGGACACGAGGGACTAATCCCGTTTTTACAGATTAAGGAAGCATTTTGCCACGTGATGGGTTGGAAATAGAGCCCGACTCCCTTCCCCGCTCCGACGCGCAGCCATCCCGACCCCTCCCTCGCCGAGGCCAGGACCCCCCCCTTTCCTTCTGGTAGCCCTAATCCCAGGATTTCCTTCCTCCCGTTCCCCACGTGCAGGGCTCGGGTTTTCCCATTCAATGCCAGGGACAACCTGCCCCCTCCTTCCCCAATCCCTTTTTTTCCCAGCGCCCGGTCTCTCCCTGCCCGCGCCGGGCACCCACCTCCGCTCCCTAATCCCCCCCTCATCCTCATTTCTGCCTCCGTGTCGGAAAGCCCTCGTCGAGCTCCCTTGTCTAACTCGGGCGCAGAGATAACTCGCTATCTCCCACCCCAATCTCTCCCATACTCGATTTTCTTCCTGCCCAGAGTTGATTTCCCTCACCTAATTGCCCGGAAAGCTCTTTTCCCTTCCTCTAATCAGTCTGGAGCAGACTTTCTCTAGATAATTGTGCCGAGACCTGATCACCCTTCTCATCTCCGTCTCTCCAACGCTCCCATTTCTTCGCTAAACTCATCTGCCGGAGCTGCGTTCCTTGGTCTAATTATTTCAAGGCTCCGTTGAGTCGCTTAATTGCTTGCTTGGCTGGCACCCCTATCTGAAAGCTCCCAGAGCATCTGGGACGGGACTCGGGTCGGAGTCGCTCTGCGTTTCCAGTGAATAAACTTGCTCCAGGTGTGGGACGGTGCGAGCCCAGAGCAAAACCTGCTTTAAAACCCAAAAAGAAATGCTCTGAGAGGGAACACGTTGCTGCTCCTCTTGGTCGCGGGAGCTGCAGCCTGGAGACGCTTCGCTGCATCCCACGCTGAGTTGCGCCGGGCTCGCGGTAGCCGCAGCCAACAACAAACTCATCTTTAGGCCAGGCTGTGAATTTAGCCGTGCTGAAATAAGTCCGTCGAACTCAACCTGGTGCCCCACAGCCCTTGGAGGATTCAGCTGGGACCGTTTTCTTTCCTCCTCCATCCCATCCCATCCCATCCCTGCAGCCCCATGGTAGGAGCCGTAGGGGTTGATTTTACCGGCTCCGTTCCCCTGTTCTCGTTATCTCCCAACCTCATCCTCTTTCCCAGGCTAATTGATCCGCTGTTTTGTTTTCTTATCAAATTGCTCTCAGCCCCTGATGCTCCTTTAATCAATTCCCAGCCCTATCAGTACCGGGGACCGCCGGGAGACCTCTCTTTGCAGCCACCGCTGTATCTAATCGCTCGGGGACTTTACCTAATTGGTGTAAAACCTGATTTCTGTCTCTAATCGCTCCGAGGCCCTGATTCACTTATCTAATCGCTCCAAAGCCCAGGCCTTGCACACCTCTCTCTGGAGCTCCGGCGTATTCTCCTCCATCGTTTTTTTTTCCGTGCCTCCCCCCTCCGCAGGTGGCTCGGCTCTCTTGACTGTATCTAATCGCTCGGGGACTTTACCTAATTGGTGTAAAACCTGATTTCTGTCTCTAATCGCTCCGAGGCCCTGATTCACTTATCTAATCGCTCCAAAGCCCAGGCCTTGCACACCTCTCTCTGGAGCTCCGGCGTATTCTCCTCCATCGTTTTTTTTTCCGTGCCTCCCCCCTCCGCAGGTGGCTCGGCTCTCTTGACTCCCTAATCCCTCAACTCCTTGATCCCTTGAACGAATCCAGCCGAGATTTGGGACCCTTCCTCAGCTGCTCCCCTAACCCAGTGTCGGGAGGAGTAAACCCACCACGGAACGAGTTTCTCCATCTTCTCCCCCTCCGCAGCAAAGCACAAACCTGCCGCGGTTGGGATTTTGCCTGCTCCTCCCCTCCGATGG
>NW_009620888.1:696-914 GCF_000690535.1 Cariama cristata | reverse complement strand
CCCGCCGACGGTGGTCTCCATCCCGCCGGGCCCCGCGGAGCCGGAGCCCCCCGCTCCGGCAGAGCACAGGGCCGGGGGTCCGCACAGCTCCGCTGGCTCCGAGCGAACCTGGGTATTAATGAAATTTATGAGTCAGAGCGAGCAAAAGAAGCTGTTTTCAGCTGACTTCACTCACCGCTTCCTCCGCTGGCCTTCGCCTCTCCAGCAGCCCACTTATC
>NW_009620888.1:307-655 GCF_000690535.1 Cariama cristata | reverse complement strand
ACCCTCCGGCCCCGTACGGCTCTGTCGGAACAGGCCGGAGCGTTCAGCACCGGGACTGCTTCTGAGTTTGCTCACTCACTCACTCAAGCACTCTCAAGTTGTTCTCTGTGGCTAATCAAATGTCAAAACAAGCTACCCCTGCGATTTTGAGAGCTTTTAAACAGGAAGACGTTTACCGCTGATAGACCAGAGCCGTGCACATTTGTCTGGGGCTCAGCCGAGAACGGGTTTCAGCGATAGCTCAGCGCTGGTTTCGGTTGCAGCAAGCATCTGCTGGGTCGGAGCTGGTTTGTGGTCTCTCTTCGGAGGAATAATGACCGTACGAGTCCGTGGCAGCGGTCCCAAAGC
>NW_009620888.1:0-276 GCF_000690535.1 Cariama cristata | reverse complement strand
CCCCCCCCGCCGGTGGGCAGGAGACGGCTGCCAGCGCGGGCAGGCAGCACCCCTCCGTCCCAGCGCACCCCACTCCTCGGCTAATTAAACCGCGGTTTATAGCCCGACTCTAAATCGTGTGCTCTGGGACTAAAGCAGCGAGCTTTCGGCATCGAGAAGCGATAACTTCCGAGCTGTCCAGAAGGCCAGGAGTCCCCAGGAAAGGCCCCAGGGACGTTTCGGTTCCCACGCAGCCCGCGGCGAGGTGCAGCATCCGCAGAGCCTCCTGGCCCACCG
>NW_009620887.1:0-2134 GCF_000690535.1 Cariama cristata | reverse complement strand
TCCTGGCGGTGGAGGAGGGGGGGGGAACAAGAGCTCCTGATCAGTGAGATCAAAAGAAATAAAGTAACTTGACTGAAACCAGAAAAAATAGCGTCTCGCTCTCTCACACATTTTCCCAGGTCTTTTACCTGCGGGCTGCCCGGCAGCAGGGAAAGCCGGCTGCAGACAGAGGCGATAAAAGCCCGCTCTGGGATGCCCTCGTGCCGCTCGAGCCCAAACTGGGTTTGGCCACTGCTTCCGTGGGAATCAGCCCACGCCAGGTAAAGGGCTCCCGGGATGCTGGGCTGATCAGCGCACTGCGCTCTAAAGAAGGACCCCTCCTTTTTCCCCCTCGCTGGAGGAGCTTACCGCCCCATTTTCTGCCTGCAAGGATGGGTGTCACGGCCCCCATTGATTTATCACTGGGATTTCTGTCCAGTTTGCTGGATTTGGGGAGGATTTTGACCTTACCTGCTGGTAAATCTCGGCGCTGGGTCGCTGCTGCTGAGCCACAACAGGCTGGGAGACGGCACCCGCGTTGGCAGCAGCCTCTGATCCGGTATCAACGCCGGGAGCGGAGAATGGAGCGCAGGGCAGTGAGAGGACCACGGGCACCCCAAGAAATCAAAGCTGGGACGCGGAGGTCAGTATAGTCGTGGGGAATAACCGGGCGACCCACCTTCCTTGCACTGTGCAGCAGCGTGTTCACCCTGGAACCTAATGACAACGGTTAGCTACTTGCAAGAGCAGTCAGTCAAGGCAATAGGCAGGGAGAGGAGCGATTGGCAGCCCCAAATCAGCTCAGAACCGTTTTGTCAGCCTTCAAAGTGCAAACCCTGGTTGTTTTCCCATCTGTAAATGAGCCGCAGATGCTCCTCTGTTCCCCGCCCCATTACATGGCACGATGCCCCCCAACCCTGGGAGAGAAAAGGAAAACCAGCCCCAGGGCAGGTGGTGGGAGGCACCGCGGGAGCAGACCGGAGCAGGGGGATCCCCCTCCTAAGTAAGGTGGGATCTCGACCTTTCGGGGAGGGTTTAAACCTGCCCTGTCGATACGAACGCCGAGCAATTAAAGAGAGTCCTTACCTCTGTCGATGGGGGCGAGAACAGAAATAACGAGGGAGAGAGAGAGAGAGAGGCTGGCCTGGATAGAAACCTTCCTCGTCTGCCCTAATTCACTAATTGCCACCTCCCCGAAACCATCCTAGCACCGGGAGCAAACCACGCACCCCGAGCTGCAGCAGCAAAGCCGAAAACCCCGCCAACTTGGGCATTTTTTATTATTTTCGCTGCAAAAAACCTACCAGGCTGCCGAGGCCATGGCAGCATGAGGAGCGGGGCCAGCACTGCCTGCCTGCGAAGCAGCTATTTTAGGGTTGCAGTTGCTTCCCTCAAACCGCAGAAAAGCTGGGAAGCTGCTGGGAAATGGCCTCCCCCTCCCTGAAACACCCTGCTTGGGGTTTCCTCCCCAAATGGACTAAACCCGGGGGCACAGGCTGTTATTTCACCCCTTTCTCCTCCCCATTTTTCAGTCCCAAGGCACCCAGAGCATCTTTGTGGGTCCCGGGGGTCTCCCTGCTGCATCCCTAAGTAGCCCCAGCTGGTAAAAAAAAAAGGTGGAAATTAGGGTTTGAGCCAAAGGAGCTGAATCCTGAGCAGCCTCAGACTCCACTGCGGGGCTGAAATCTCACAGGCACCCCGCAGCACTCCCCAAAAATCCCCCTCAGGCTGTGCCGCAGGGAAACAACATTTCGTTTTCCCCGGAGAAAAGCTGTCCTGGGGCCTCGGCCGGAGTTAAAAGCAACAGGTTCAAAGCCAGAAGCTCAGCTCAAGAAGAGCAGCGAGGAGGTCTGGCTGGCTTGGAAATAATGGGGGAAGAGGGGGTCTGCGGAGCAAAAAACGCCAGCAAACCCACAGCATCTACGAACCCCAGCGCTCCCCCTCACGCAACGCGCAGGTTTGGGGAAACCCCCCCCTCTTTTCTCATGCCAGGGTCAGGAGCTGCCATCCGACCCTCCCAAAAATCACCCCTCCGCATCCTGCCCTAATTTCCCCCCACGCAGGTGGGCTTTGGTGCTGGGGGTCTGGCAGCTGCGTGGGGAGCAGGGCGCGGAGCGGGGGGGGATTGATTTTTACCAGCATCTTTATTTCCCTG
>NW_009620886.1:0-1005 GCF_000690535.1 Cariama cristata | reverse complement strand
GGATGTGGGCTGTGCTGTGAAATCCAAGCGCGACCAGACGGGCTCATTGCTTGCCTTGGCTGTGCCCCCTCCCCGGCAAAGCGCCCGTGGGCAGCCATGCTGGCAGCCATAGCCCGCCCATGGATCCAACCTGTCTCCGGCCACCCACGTCCCGAGCCCAGTTCTGGGTCATTGCCGCCAGCCTGTCCCTGCCCCAGAGCTGCTGCGGACGAGCCACTCCGATCTGCTCTCTCCGTGGCGGAGAAGGACTCCCTGGAAGGATGGAAAGCCGAGCTGCTCTGGCAGGGAAAAGCCAAGTTAAACCTGCCTCCCTCCCTGTTTTGATGGGGAAATCTGCACAAATCCAGTGTTATCCTGGTGCTTGGGGGCTGGGGCTGTGCCCAGGTGCTGGCAGAGCCCGCACAGCCTGGCACAGCCCTCCCCGCTGCCTCCCTGGCCACCCGGCCGCTCTGCTGAGACCTCGCCAACTCGTTTCACCCAGGGTGAGCAATGACGGCTCCCTGCACAGCAGGGCTGGACTGGGCTGCTTCGCAGCCTCGCTTGGCTTTGCCTGCTGGAATGAGCGGAGGAGGAGGAGGGCTGGTGCCCCAGCAGGGAGGAGGGACCGTCACCGTCACCAGTCTCCTGGTGACACTTGGCCAACTCATTGCATCCGGTCTCTGCCCTTCCCTTCCAGCTGCCTGGGCTGGAGTGGGGCTGCCCGGATGGCGACGGCTGCCCTGCAAAGCACACATCCCCAGGCACTCCTTAGGGGCAGGGGACACTGTGGACATGCAGGGGATGAGTGTGGCAGCTTTGGGCCGCTTGTGAAGTAGGGGGAGCTGGATGACAGCAGCGAGATGGGGGATGGCACCATAGCACAGTGCGCAGGAGGGAAACTGAGGCACGGTGGGTACCGGGGCTGCGGCCGGGGGCAGGTGGGAGGCTCTGCCCAGCTCTCCGGAGGGCAGTGCCTGGGTGGAGCGGGCACAGCACTTCCCGGGAGGGCGGCAGAGCCGATGGCAG
>NW_009620885.1:323-983 GCF_000690535.1 Cariama cristata | reverse complement strand
CCCCCACCCTTCCTGCCGGAGATCCGTGCCCCCCAATACCTCTGTTTCTGCACCCATTGCTCCTCCGGGGATGCTGGCGTAGCCCTGTCCCCAAGTGTCCCCACGTGTCCCCAGCAAGACAGGGGCACTTGGCCACCCTCACCCAAGGCACGGGAGGAGCGCAGGCAGGGACAGAGCAGCCCCTCAGGTCTGGGGGGGCAGGAACGCTGACACAACTCGGGGGAGCCATGCTGGGGAACCCAGAAACCAGCCTGGGCCGTGGCATCTGCCCGGCAAACTCACCAGCTGGAGGATGTCCTCGTCCTTGGGCATGATGGAGAGCTCCAGCACATCGTCACTGCGGGGAGAGGGGACAAGGGGGTCAGGCTGGCCGGGGTTGGTCCCCGCCTGTCCCCAGCGAGGCTGATCTCACGCTCGGTTGGATCCCCCACGAGGAGATGAACATCCCCATCCCCACGTGATGGTCACAGCACCCCGCTGCCCATCCCTGGTCCCCCGCAGCATCGCGGTCTCTGGGTGCCCAAGTGACTCACGGCTCCTGCCAGCCCCGGTGACACCCAAGGGGACAGTGTCCGCTGCGATGTGTCCCCTTCACGTCACCTCCCCAGCTCTGCCCGTCTCCCAGCCCTGGGAAGGGGACTCACCTGTTCTGGATCAGCG
>NW_009620885.1:0-269 GCF_000690535.1 Cariama cristata | reverse complement strand
AGCGGGGTGGTAAGAGAGTGTCACCCCAGGGCAGTGGGGAGGGGGTGGCTCTCGGCTGTCCCTCACGGTCACTCACAGCCAGCCTAAACCATGGGGACCCCAACGCTGCTCTGAGCATCCCAGGCCAGGGATGGGAGAGCAGAGCCTCTGCAGTGCCAGGGAGCAGAGAGAAGGGGGAGAAAAAAGGAGGAATGCAAGAAAAAGAGCAAAAAAGCAGCAAGAAAGCCCCTGGCAGAGGAAGCAGGGCATCACACGCATCCCACGAGCAG
>NW_009620884.1:14635-15200 GCF_000690535.1 Cariama cristata | reverse complement strand
CAATCAGAGATCACGAACTACTAGAATCCAAGGGCATGCGACCAATCAGAACCCAAGGGCAATGGGAATCCCCAGGCAGGTGGCCAATCAGAGGCCAGGAGCAACTAGAAGCAGGTTTTCTTGCCCAATAGTGACTCAGCTCCCTTTAGGCCCAACATCACTGGCCAATCAGGGCCCTGAGCTCAACTGTATCCCAAAGGTGCTGGCCAATCAGGAACCAGGGGTAACCAGTCTCCAGCTTTTCTTGCCCAATTAGGGATTGGGGGCCCTAGGGGCCCAAGAGCACCTGGCCAATCAGGGCCCAAGGGGTAACTGGACCCAAAGGCATGTGGCCAATGGGGACCCAGAGCCCCCTCCACAGTCCCTGCCCAGCCCCTACCCCACCATGGAGCCCTGGGGTTGCCTCCCAGGCCCTACCTGACCAGGTGCCCTTGGGCACCGGCCCTGCAGGGAGGTGAGGCCTCAGGGAGGGGAGCCCTGTCCTTCCTGCCTGTCCCTCAGGCTGGGTGCAGCCTGAACGTCAACACCAGCTGCATCCGCCAGGGCTGGGCTGGGCACTCCGGGC
>NW_009620884.1:7803-14597 GCF_000690535.1 Cariama cristata | reverse complement strand
CCTGAGAAGTGTCCCATGTTCCGGGTGTGAGGGCACCCAGGCTACAGGTGGAGCCCTGCCAACCTCACCTGTGCTTTTCTGCTTCTTCCTCCTCTTTCCTTTCTGTGTTTCAGCAAACCTGGGCAATCAAACCTGGCTCCTGGATTTCTTCCCACATCTGCCCCACAGCTGTGGTGAGGGATGGCCCCGGTGGACCAGCCTGAGATTAGGACAGAGCTAGGGGCTAGAAACTGGGCAACACAGGTTCCTACACACACAAATCCCATCTATTCTGCCCTCTGCAGACTCCCTAGACTTTGTTTCTTGGAATTAAACCTACATTTTGGGTCATTGCTGCGGCACCTGACAATCTGCTGCTCCTTCTTCAGAGGGAACAGAAAAAACACTGATAATGTTTTGCTGTATCAGAAGATGATGGGCAGTTAGCGAATTCAGGTGCTGGCTGGTAAGCTTTGTGCAGTGCTGACCTGCACTGTGTATCCCAGCTCTGTCTGCAAGCTGAAATGCAGCTGTATTTTCATACATGTGCTTACTTACAAAATCAAAGCTGCTGATTTTTCTTTTTGCCCCCTTTTAAATAATTAAGCTGTCTTTCAGGAGGCATGCTCACCACTGAGCTCAGGTGGAGGGAGGTGAGCCTTTCCTGGACAAGGACTTTAGGCTTTCAGTTATACTTACTCCACATGTTATTCAGTCACAAACACTCTGTGGGCTCAGCTGACCCATGCAAGGTGGGCTCCCTCCAAGCCTGAAATGTTATCTTTGCAGTATGGTGAATGACTTATAATTTGCTGTTGATTTTTCCACTGGGGATTCAGGGTTGTATCTAAATCTAACTAAACTGGTTTTGTTTTTACTTGGAGCACAGGAAAAGCCCCGGCTGACAGAACATACTGTATCTAAGAGCACCCACCACTGACCAAATGACAAGGTCCTGCACTACAGCAGCTGCCACCTCCTCAGTTCGATCAGTGTCCACGTACCAAACTCCAGCAACCAGGCTTGGCACAGGGGAGGCAAGGAGATCCCACCACCTGACATCCTGGAGCCACCCCACCACTCCACAACTCCCTCTCAGTGCAGGGAGCAATGCAAGCAGCCCAAGTGCTGTTCAAGCCCATATTCCTGTAGCACTCGTATTCATAAATCTCCTTCTTCCCTAAATATCCCCATGGTAAATAAGCATGAAGACTAAGAATACTGAGCCACAGGAATTCTGAAAACCTATATGCCAATAACTCACATTCTAGCATGTTACTAATACACTGTGTATTCACGATTAGATCACAGATAACACAAGGAACATTCATAATTCCAGCACACCTCTGTATATGGAAAGCTAAATTTTGCAGCCCTTAAAGTCATCACCATGAGAGTCTTCTGCTCTGCTTCCTGACCATTTCCCTTGGTAAGCCAGGGAGACTGAATTCTCATTCATATTGTGGCTTTATTAAGGATACACTGAGGCTTTACACAACCCTGGCACCCACTCTGAGGTCCCTTTACACTGCCAGAGCAGCATAACGCAGCCAGCACAAGCGTAAATGAAAATCAGGCCCCAGAGGTCTTTTCTCCCTGCAGTGCAGACTTACAACTCCCATTACACATTTGCATTAAGGACTGCAACCCTCCATAAAATACACTCACAAACTTAAAACACATTAGAGACTAGCTAGACTCAGCACATAGAGGGGGCTTCTGCTGAGAATATTTGTCCTCAAGTATGACATAATAAAAATTTATAGGAACGGAGGACTGCAAGGGACCACCAATTTCACAGAGGCTGAGGTCTGGCCGAGTGGGGAGGGAGGGGTGTTCTCCAACAAAGGGGGCCATGGCAAAAGTCTCTTCCACGCCCTTTCAGAAAGAACATGATTTATTTATTAGCCTTAATAAACAGGCAGGAAAGAGCGCGGGATTACCTGAATCAGGCATTTCTGTATCTTCTGCGGGATTTTGCTTCTCTTACTTTGCACCGGGTCTCATCGTTCATAGAAGGGTAAAGTGACTGTGATGTGACACCAAGTTACAACTGAAGGCTACATAGGAATATGTAGCAAACAATGGAGGATCTGGTCCGTGTTTGATAGTATAACCAATAAATATGACAGAGGACAGAATAATGGGCAACAAATCTGCCACTATCAGGACCTATCATCAGGAACACATGCTTTAACTGGGGCCACTTGGTTAAGACCCCCAGTGCTGGTCATCAGCTTCTCGCTCTGCAGATCCAAACGCAGAGCTGGCACACACAAAATGGCTGATGCAGGAAGACCTGACCATCTGCCTGACCCTAGGCACAGGGTATCACTGCACAGCACCGCAGGATACAGTGATGGGCATATGCCAAGCTGGTACAGCCACAGCCCACCCAGCCTGTCCACATGGCAGGTAGAGGCATGCTTGGGTCTGTGCTGAAGACCCCTATTAATTTATCTGCTGCCTTTCAGACCTTACTTGAAGGCAGTAGCTGAGCTCAGCCTTGCAGCCAAACAGTCTGGATGTGTGTTGAGTCAGAGTCAAGCGTGCCCCAAAAATACTGACAGACTTACAACAAGCCAAGCTGTACTTGTGCTGCTGCCTTTCTCTTCTTTTCTTGCTCCATCTCCCTCAACTTTTACTCATTGCATCACAAGTCAAGACCTGCTGCTTCTCTGGGCAGAGGGTGTTTTGTAAAACATGCTGGTATGGCAGTGAATGGTCCAAAACCATTTCTGTTTTGAGTGGGATTCACGACACAGTTTGCTGTGCAGCGACACACCAGTGAAATTGAGAATTTTGGCCTGCTGCAGGCTGACGTCATTCACTGTTTTACAAAAAAAATCACTTCTCTGAAAGTTTCCTGGTGGCTTTAGGTAAGTAATGACAAACGTAGCCATGGCAATGACCAAAATGATGAGTATAATGCAACAGAAGATTTAAAGCAGTTTTGCACGGCGGTGGTTTAAAGTCAGAGCTGGGAGGCCTCTGCAGACAAAAGCACCCTTTTGTAGTCATGTGAGGGACCAAGTGCTCACGTCCCCACGCTGCGGGTGGGTGAGCTGGGGCAGTGGTGCACAGCCGAGAGCCGGGCTCTCACACAGAGAGAACTGTGGGCACTGGGGCGAGCTGGCTCCCTGCCTAAGGCTGAGATCAGCGACAGCATCTGCCTGCTTACCTGGTATCTGTCCGAATGATGGATGTCATCTGAGGAGTGGGGTGATGCTGTCGGAGAATCTCCTTCCCGCTTGATTGAGGCCGACAACAAAATTGACTGCAAGAGAAAGGAGAAATTCATGCTGTGAGCATTGCCGAGCTCTCTGCCCCTTGCTAAGCTGTCCTCAAAGCCACAGAAGGCATCTGCTGGGCTGTGCTGGGATGGACTGCTGAGCTGTGGGGCCGGCTCTGCTCTTCCCATGGGACCCTGCCCCATGAGGGGACCGGGCTGCAGGGTCTAGCAAACTGCAAATGCATCAGGCAACAAAGGGATGGTCATTTTGTCCCCAGGTCTGGTGGCTGGGGGCAGAATCAGTCCCTGCTGGAAATGATGCGTGAGGACCACACTAGAAATTCAGACGGTAAGGCGAAGGCGTGCTGACGTGGAATGGTGCTTACGTGCCCTCGTCCGCCCCTCTAAGTGCCACTAAATCTCTCAATAGCTTTGTAAACTGCACTAAAGCTCTTGGCACCTTTGCCGCGCAACTACCTCTTCCTTCTGTAATGATGCTATTTATTTTAATAAGTAGCACAGAAAAAAAGGGTCTTTTAGAAGGTTAAAAAGATCAGTGATATTTGAGACCTAAGAAATCACTGATAAACTTCAAGTCAATAGTAGGTAAGCCTAAATTCTACATACCGTGAACTCTAGTGGGAAAATTACTGCGGGAGTTTGATAGCATCTAAAAAATGTACACTGAGTTGCAAGTGAACTTTATTATTAGAAGAGTTTCAGGGAAAAATGCAATTTAAAATTCTAATTTAAAATGTAAGTTAGCTGAACTAGGCTATATATAGCCCAATAACTTGTAAAAAATGTACGCTGGAAATGCAGCTCTCCAGATGTTTGTTTCTGAGAATCAGCTGGCAAGATCTGACAATAAATGACTGCTTGGAGATGTGTATGTTTGCGAAGGGAAGTGTAGATATCATCTGAATTGGACAGGTCAAGTGTGGTGACAACATTATTAAAAAGCATAATACCTTGGAGAAAGGCAAGTATTTCAGAAACATTTGCCTCTGGGCTGAAATGAAACGTGAAAAAATGTGCATTTTTTGGAAAGATATGAGCAAGTGGAAAAATGACTCAGCATACAAATTGGTTCAGTCAGCAGGATGCGATCCGCCGGGCTCGGACAGCTCTCCTGGTGAGAAAAGCACGACAGCATGGTCGGTGTGGGCATGGAGGGAGGGCAGGCTCGGGATGGAGGTGAGGGAGGAGGATTTGGGACGCTGGGTTCAACCCCATGGGTATGAGCTTTGCCATGAGGGCAAGAGCCACATCCCTGTCTGCACCGCCGGTCTCTGCCATAAAGCATGGCTCTACCGCCCGTGCAGAGACGTGACGTCCTGAAAGGGGTCACGGGTGAGTTACCTGCTGGGGTGCTCAGTAGTCTCTCTGGGCATGGTCCCTCCTGCCAATGCTGAGGGCTGTGCTGACCACATCTCAGGGCTGGCACACTCCTCAGCTCAGCCCAACGGGGATGCCAGGTGCTGGGAGGGCCACTGGGAGCCCATGGGGCTGGGGTCACACAGCGAGGGCTGCCCCAAGAGCCCAGCCTCTGCTTCCCAGGGGAGAGACAGGCAGAGCAGGGGTCTCTCTGGCCTCACATGTTGGCTGAACTCAACTGGTGATGGGTTTTGGTGAGTGGCTCATTTATTTCTGGAGAAGCCCTCTGATAACCATGCAAAGCCACCAGGAGAATTTCTGCAGAGTGCAGACCCCAAGCTCCTGCTGTTGTTTAGTTTCTTTGTTTTCTAAACGGAGAGCGAGGACCATTTTGGAAGAAGCTGGATTGCACATGTCCTATAAAACGAGGGATGGGGACTCAGAACAACAGCCCTGATTGCAGCAGTGTTAATGCCCTTCCTCTCTAATAAGCCAAGCACCCTGGACCTGGGAGGGTTAAATCTGTTTTGTCTTTCAATGTATTCTAGAGAGGGGAAAAAATACACGTCTCCCCATTCCTCCGCGACAGACAGACAAACCCTCCCCACCTCCAGCTCCCCCCTCAGCTTCTGGTAGCTCTAATCCAATATTATTATGTGAAAAATGGTTGGACTAGCTATGGAGACAGTAAATTAAACGTTATGTATTAGTTTTTAGCGTGTGGTCCCGGGAAGAATGCCGGCCCCATTTATTCCACAAACCTCCTGAGCACCATGGCGATGACCTCTGGAAAAACGCAGGGCTAAACTAATCCCAAAGATGTCAATCTCGAGGCCTCTTCTACATACACTTGCAGTTTAGATTAATAAACTGTCTATTTTTAAATTGTGTGCAAGCACTTCAATTCTAAATACCTCGCTGGCATGTTAAACACAGCGTTAGAGATGCCAAGTCACACTTCCCCTTCACTCTTAGGAAACTTGACTTCATTTGTTTTTCTCATTTCTGTGCGCTGTGCCACACTTCGCCTTTCAGGCAGCCATGGGGGCAGCCCGGGATGCAGGCTTAGGGGCTAAGGGATTAGGAAAAGCACTCACCATCAGGGCAACTTTCATTTCTGCATTAGGCCAGCCTCTCTGCCATCCCACTTTTGGCCTCTTTTATCCCAAATTGTCATGCTGGGGCTGTTTTCCAATGCCTAAATGATGAGGATACCTGGCACAGCATGCCAAGCCGAGGATTTGCTGCCCCCTGCACCCACACCGCTCGCTCCCACCTGGGTACCAGCAAGCAGGGAAGGGGCAGCGGTATGATCACCATCCCGCTCTTGACTGGCATCTGGGAAGATGGCTGCGGAGGGAAAAGGCAGCTTTTCATGTGCCCTCCCAGCCCTCGTGCATGCCCACACTGCAGGGAAGACTCAAATTCTGGCATCCCACTCCAAAAATGTGGATCTGGGTGCTTTGTGTGCAGACAGGCATGCCATATGGATGTGTGGAGATGCTCTCTACCTCGAGGACCAGCCTCTTTGGCATGGTGGGAACAGCTCATCCCCGCTTTGTTGCCAGTTCAGCCCAGTTCCCCTTCAGGGTGCATCTGAGCAGGGCTATCAGGGTGAGAGCACCCTCCTCCCTCGCTGGTCCCCCTCCCCTGGCAAACCACAGCTCCCAGCATCAAAGATGGAGCAAGGACCTAGTGTGAGTGGCCGTGCAGCCTCATATTTCTCCCCCCCTTTAAATCATCTCTCCATTGGGTAAAGGCACTCTCTGCGGAGGTTATAAACCCTGAGAGGATCAGCCTGAGCATTACACCTGGGGCAAGCTAAATAAAAAAAGGTCACTGGCGCTTTTTAAACATGGACAAAAAAGCAGTAAAATGTGTTTGGAAAAAAAAATCTGGCATTAAATCATGACTTTTTGCCTGGCTTGCCTCATTAAAAGTGGCCTTTTGGAAGGTAAAATTATCATTGTAAGTGATAAGATCTTTAAGAAAATAATTCACGGCTTCTTCACCCTTTAATATGATAGCCGCCACCGGCTAATTTTTTTCTTAATGGCAACGAGGCCATCAATCTTGTCCGAGCCATGTACTCCCTCCTTCCTCCTGCCCCTCCTGTCGTGCCGGGCAGCCGTGGCCCTGCTTGCCGTTTCCCTCCCACCCCTTGGAGCCCAGCTGTGCCGTGCCAAGGGGAAGAGGCAGGGTTGGG
>NW_009620884.1:0-7738 GCF_000690535.1 Cariama cristata | reverse complement strand
AAGCAGAGGCCGCGCAAGCCTGGCTCATGCTGCCAGGTTCACACCCTGGTAGCTCCCGACATCCTCCATCGACTGTGCAATTCTGCAGAGCTGGGCTGCAGCGTCGGGCTGCAGCATCTGCAAATGTTTCAGGACTCTCATTGCAAATAGGAACAACGTATATAAATACAGGAGCGGGTTCGGCATGAATCGAGTGTGCATCATGCAGCCGGTGTGCCAGCTGCTGTGATCCCAATCCATCGCTCTCCGGACCTGCTCCTCCCTGCTTGGGCGGAGGAGCCGCGGGCAGCTCCGAGGCGATGCCGGCAAGGGCACACATGCCAACACGCCACTGGCTCTCGACCCACACAGGTGCTCGAGGCGTGGGCCCGGGGCAGCACAAGGGGACGGGATGGATGTCAGGGTGCAGCCGCCAGCCCGAGGAAATGGATGGAAATTGCCGGCACGCACCGCCCCCAGCCCTGAGCGCTGGCTCTCGCCGGCAGCCGGGGCAGGTGTCAGCGCTGGGAGAGCCCATTTTTCCCCAGCCGGTGCCTCTGACATTCTGCTACCTCTCAAGGCCAGTCATTTGAGAGTATTAAAGTGCTGGACTCCTGCTTTCTGATAGCCCTGGAAAAACAGAGGGAGTCCATTTTTCTTAAACAATCCATCACAGCTGCTGTCAGCAGAACAAATACCCTAACCCCGCTTTTTATGTATCTATATGGCCTTTTTTTTTTTTTTTTTTTTATTTTGGCACAAAGTGTTCCCTGCTTGATGCATTCAGCTTTAACTCTGCCGTCTAAATAGGTACTTATCACTTAACATGGAGGTGATGGCTTGACATGTTTTCTGTCTCTTGCCCTCCCCTCCACGGTAGGGAAGCCGTCAAAGTGTTGCTAATAGCTGTTATCACTTGGGAACTGTAACCTGAAAGCAATGAGTGATACCAGGCCTTGCTGCGATTTTCCCCCTTAACTCTGCTAGCCATTTTTTATGTTATTGCTGGAGGATCCCTGACACAAAGATGCTACTATTAGATCTGAATTTCCTAGAAGCTTTCCGAGGGTCTACATTTGCTCCTGGGAAAGTTAGAGGTAAAATTATCTAGTGGCTTTTAGCTGGCAGAGATAAAGGTGGGATGGAGCTGGGGATGAAAGGCTTAAATGTGAGAAGGGTGTGAATAGCGAACAGAAATAACGGTATCAGCAGCTTCTGGCCTTCACTGAAAGATTCCAGTGGTCCGCAAGCAGAATAAGCTTACAGAAATGTGAGCTACTAATTTATTTCTGTGCATGTTACAGTCACACCTGGGATTGTAATCGAGCTCTGGGTCCTCTTGGGCGAGACACCAGCTACACAGTGGGGAAAGGGGCCCCTTCCAGCAGGACTGCCCATCGGCACACTGGGGATGGAGGGGGAAAGAGGTCTGGCCAAGGTCTGCCAGCCTGTCCGGCTCCCCTCTGCGACCACATCCCTCTCCGCTCCTCCTGCCTAACACAGCGGTTTCTCCCAGACTAATGGGAGGGCACAGCTGTTTGGCCCAAGGGGAAAGAGGGGCTTTGTTTGTTCATGGGGTAATTTGTTTTATGGAATAAAACCTGGCAGAGATTTTTTTTTGGAGTGGATCTGGTATTCATCACCCCAAACTGGCAGGGAGCGCAGCCAGCCGACACTCATCCTACGTAATTTCCTCTCCTTCACCTATCTGTGGGCTGTTCTTGTGTCCCTGGTTTGGCCATAGCTTTGCCACAATGCTCAGATTTAGCTTTTTAATCTCCCCTTGTAAATCACAGTTATAGAGGGAGGGGACCCAGATACGGTGAGTGACTTCTCCAACCCCGCCAGTGAGTCAGTGACACAAGAGAAGGAGTTAAAACCCCAGGGCCCTGACACCCGTCCCCTATTCCTACCACCAGATGCGATACAGAGAAGTTAAATGATTGTGCTAGAAATTTCATCTCGAGTGAGGCAGCTGGGAAGGGCTTAATACAGACATTCTGTCAAGGTTTAAGGCTCCAAATCTTGCTTGCTTCAAAGCTCTTTTTCCTTGGAGGGCTTTAGTGGTCAAATTTCCCTCTAGATGCTGTAATTCTCTCTCAAACTACTTGGTGAAGCTGTAAAATCACCCGGGGTGGGTGGGGGAATCAAAGGGCTCTGGCACTGTGGCTCGGTTCCCAGCTCGGCCGGAGGTCTCGGAGCAGCGTGCTAGCTGCCTGCCGGCGGGGAACCTCCGAGGAGCTGGGGGCGCACCTAAACAAACCATCCGCCAGCATCTGCTGGGTGCGTGAGATGGATTTTGTTCCTGACCACTCACATCGGTGTTTATTTGCAGCAAGAGCCACCACACGGGCTGGACTGTTAGTGGGAAAGGCAATTTACGGTCACGTATTAGGAAGCAGCAGCAGAAAACAAATGCTGAACCTGCCGTGAGAACTGGGATGCTTCACGGTGCAGGGAGCAGGAAGCCCAGCCTCTTCCCCTTCAGTGGTCAGTACCAGCATTTTCACAGGACATCTAAGTTTACTGGTTAGGTGACAGTCTGCAGTTAATACCCTGAAATTTAGGGGTTGAAATCTCTCTGGGCAGACATGATATCCCACCTAAATGACAGCCCGTGGAGGGAGAGCCACGGGCCAGACAGGCAGTGGCAAAGAAGGGCTCTTGGGCAAGTAGGAGGACCTGGGGATGCTGACTTTCAGAGTTACCTCCAGCTGCTTGAGGAAGAGTGGGAACAGTTGGACTTACACTGCTCATACACCTCACCCCCATGGGTTCAACTCAATGTGTGCTCCTCTCCTGCCCAACCCCTTGCAAGAGGCAGCCCAGGCAAGAGGGGAAAGGCAAGGGGAAAGCCTGAAGCCCAGGAACAACGTGCAGGGGAACTGAATGGTGCTGACAGCTACATACAGACTCCTGGGCAGACACGAGCCTGGACAGAGCCTGCGGTGCTGTCTGTACGCCTCTGCAAGTTGTCCCTGATGCCTGCTCTGCCTGAGACACGGAGCTTCAGAAAGTGTCCTCCTGAGTGACTCTGGTGTTGGGCTTCTCCGTGGTGACCCAGGATGACAGTGAAAGGTTAGTGAACAACCACACTGGTGAATGGGACCGTGGAGCTCTAGCTCAGCAAGACAAAAGACATCCTCCATCCCTTCCCATGGGTGTCAAGCATCTGTTGCCACTGACACTGAAACTTCTCCTTGGTGAAGAATTGCTTTTCCCACCCCTCCTCTTCCTCCTGGTGTCTCAGATGTGTCATCAGAGAAGGATGCTATGGGTGTCCAGGACTCTCCCTGGAGTCCAATGCCTGAGGAAGACCTTTCCCAGAGCAGGGCCACTGGGAGTGCTTCCTGCAAAGGAGATGGGCTTTCAGCACCTTTTTGCACCTCTGTCTTCTGCAAAGTATAGGCACGAGGCAGCCCAGCAAGAGCAAGCTGTCGTCTTGACCTGTCGGGACTCGATGGAACACCTGGCTCTCAGCAACCCGAAGATCCATGCACCAAAGGCTATCACAAGCCTGGAGGTGAGCATCTGAGTGTGCAATCAGGGACAGAAACTGCAGTTGGGAGGAGATAGCAGTGTTCCCCTCGCTATCTGCGGGCCACAGGGCTCCTTGCAGACACCAGGCAGCTATCTCAAGCCTTCTTCTCCAGCCAGAGGCTGGCAGAGCCCAGCTTGCTGTCACCAGCTTTCCTAAGTAAGTGGCAGTCAGGGTTGGACAGAAATCTCATCCTGAGGCCCGCTACGCAGGTCTGGCAGAGGCTTGTCCAAGTGGCTTGTCAACACTGGCATGGCATGATCAATTGGGCTTGGTCTCTCATAGAGAGGAAAGGAGGATCCTGAATGCTGTGGAGCTCTGTGGTGCTCAGCGCTGCCCTCCGAGCTGCCTTCGCAGAGAGGGAGCCCAGGCACCGAGAAGAGATGTTGGCCAGGGCCCACCAGCTCGCAGCCCTTGCCTGGCGGTCGCTGCCTCCGTCGGCTTCAATAATAAAAGAACCTGATACAATAATCCTGCATTCATCACATCCCATGTTGAGTGATTGGATTTTCTTTGACATATTGCCATGAAAATTGACCCAGTGCAGTGAGTGACAGTTCTTCAGGGGCAGGAAAGCGGCAAGCGAGGAACATGCGTTTACATCTGGGCTTTTATTGCCAGGAAAGATGTTTGCCAGGGCAACTGTGGGGAAGGGATGGGAGCAGAGCCAGGAGACAGAGCATGGGGGGGGGGGTGTTAAATCCCCTGCCCCCAGCTGCACCCCGGGAAGAGCCTCAGGCCAGCACAGAAGCAGTGATGGTAGTGATACTATATGCAAAGGTTCTAAATGAGTCCTAGAGTGGTCTTAAAGCCATCGGTGACAACAAAAGTAACACGGCCAGTCTGTACCCCCCGCCAGTTCCCATGTCCCTGAGTGGAACCGTTGCCCCGGTGTGCACCGGGCCTGCCCCTGCCCATGCTGCCAGGGGATGCTCCCGAGGGATGGGGAGGTGCAGCCTCTTCCTCCCACTGCTGAGCTGTGAGAGCTGCTGGTCCTTTGGTTGGCACCAGGAGAAGGACCAGCCAGGAAACGTTGCAGCAGTCCCCACAGTGCTTGCGACCCCTTCCATCGGTGCCCCGCGTGGGAAGTGGGACATGACACAGGTCCCGGCTTTTCCCCGCTGGTGCCTGCCAGACCTCCAGCGATGGCTGGGTACCTGGGCATGGGCTGCAAGCCCACCCTGGGGGTCTGTCCCCCATCTCTCTGCCTGGGACCCCTGGTAAGTGTGGCCCAGAGGCCCAGCTTTGTCACCAGCAGGACTTTCTCAGAGGAACTTCACATCTCAATGAGCTATTCCCACCCCACGTTGCAAACACACCATGGACACAAAGGGAAAGTTTTCGCCACTTCTCTCCTCCTCAATCCCGCCTGGTTACAAAGGGGCCTTTAATACCAAGCTCAGGTGAAGGTGACAGCGCTGTGCCTTCCCATGCCACACAGGACTTGTCTCCCAGCAAAAGCCACCTCAAAATAATGAATCCTCCTGGGCTGAGAGGCTTTCAAGCTCTCTGAGAAGGGAATGAAAGATTTCTTGATTTTACCCTCTCCCTCCCTGCTCTCCTGGCTTCTTGAAGTTAATGTTCTTAGCCCCAGACGTGACGGGCAAAGGGAAAAGATCCATGTGGTGACAGGGGACGATTGATCTCTTTTACATAGAACGACGCTCCAGTCCCAGTTTAATCCCCTCGCTCAAGGCAAATGGGATTCTTTGTCAATGGAAACTTCAAAAGCCCGGCCCTGCCGTGAGATGGACCTTCTTCTTTATCTGGTCTCTGTCAGTCACTCACTGCGTTTCCCTCCAAACAGCTAATCTGTCTTCCTAGCCGTCCTTCTTCCCCGCAGGCAATGTGTTTGGGACCGTTGAGTTATCTACACTCAGCCCTGACGAGAAGGGAAAGGGAAGCTTGCAGAGTCCAGCTGCTTTCATTTTGCGGGTGCCCTTTCCAGCTCCTTTGAGACATGCCAAGGCAACCTAGTGTTTTCAGTGTCAGGTGGGTTTGGGGATTGCTTTCTGCTCTGCTTGTTTTTCATGGGACAAATAGTCAGGTCTCTGCTGTCCTCCTAGTCTCCCATGGGACAGGGCATGGGATACAGGGATAGTCACACAGAAGACAGGAATGCCAAAGGTGTGGAGCACTATGGAGTATCACTGCAATCTTTATTTTCCCTTGGAGGGTTTGGGAAATTGTTGGGTTGACCTGGGAGGTGTCCCTGCCTGCCGGGAACTCGGGGCAGCACGGTGGCTCCCTGGCCCCTCGCTTGGTGGGACACACAATGATTCAATGTGCTTGGCAAGACAGCCAGCCCCAAGGGGAAGACCTAGAGCTGAAATTTCAGTCACCGTTTCTGACATCACATACCAAAAATGACCCAAAGCTTCCAGAAGAACAAGAGAGAGCAAGACCTGAAGTCCATTCCAGTAAAACAAGCAGGAAGACATCTGCCCTGAAAGATGCCCTGTGCTTCCCTGGGAGCCAGGAGCCTCCTTGGCTTGGACTGGATCACCAGAAGCGTAGGAGAGACTGGCCCGCTTGCCTTTGCCTGCCTTGGCCAGCACAGTGTGGTTTTCAGAGGCTGTGCAATGCCCACCTGCCCTGCAGTGCTCCCTGCCACCCACGTGCCTGCCCAAGCTCTGGTCCTTCCCAGCACCGTATCATATGAAGTCCAGTTAACAGCAATACTAATTAGTAAATGATGCCCTTTGCAGTGATGCCATAATGCTCTGTGCATTTAGTATTTTTGCATTCTGAGCCAAGGGGATGGGAGGTGGGTCCTGGGGAGGCGGATGCAGCTAAGACAGGGTCTTCTAGTGATTTGGGCTCCTCCTCGGGTGTGCTACACCCGCCCTGAGGCACTCCCACTCCCCTCTTCCAAAGCTGGCATATGGCTCTGGCTCCAGGAACTCCCACATGTGATTTCCCAGGCTGAGCTCAGCCTGCGTGTGATCAGCTCTCATTAGCTGTCATTAGACACAATCTGGAGTCCTGGAGCCCACCGGTTCCTTCAGCTCCACTGTCCCCTGGCTGTACGGGGAATCAGAGAGCCCTGTGTGGGCACTCGGATGCTCCAGCCCAGTGGGTAAATGGGGACAGCAGATTCCCTGAGTGCTGGCCGGCCCCCAAGGCATGGCCACCTTCCTGGAAGACACCGAGCAGCAGGACAGGGAGTGGGCTGGGAAGGTGGGTGGATGTAAAGAGAATCCCTCACGGTGGGGGGGAAAGTGTGCCGAGTTGTGCTCACTTACCTTGGGGGTGCCCGCTGCCATGGCATCCTTCAGGATGGAGCTCTTGCTGCCAAGAGAGAAGAGAACGGAGTCAGAGTCACAAAACTGCTACGGTGGGCAAGGGATGGAGCACTTTGAGGGATCTCACAAGCAAACAGCAAAGCACATAGCTGTCCTTCCCCAGACCAGCAACAGCCTCCTCACCCTGACCGGAGGGGCACGGAAAGGAGGGCAGCACCAACTATTTCTCCAGCTGAAATAAAATGGTCCTAAAAGTGGAATGCCCCCAAACCCAGACACAGGATGCAGAGTCAAATCCTGACTCTCCCCCTCCTCGGGGGCTTGCACAGCTCCTCTCCCAGCCCTGGGGAAAAGCGGGGAGCAAACCTGCAGGGGCAGAGGGAAGAAAGCCAAGGAGAGGGGAGCGGAGGTGGCGAGCCCTGCGTAGGGTCAGCCACAATAAAAAAAGAAGAGGGAAGGAAAGAGAGGGAGATTAAATCGGTGTAAGAGCAAGGGAAAGAAGATCCCCCAGCTCCAGCCACTCCGTGGAGGCAGCAGCTCTGCCAGAGGCTGGAGTGATTTGTTAATTCAGCTTGTTCCCCATTTAGCCGGGAAGGAGGTCCCCGCCACGGTGCTCCTCCTCGCCTGCCCTCGCCAGCGGGAGATGCTATAGATTTAATAACACCTTCCCCCCTCCAGACAGGTTAAACTTGAAACAATTACATATCAAAGCCGACATGGCGGGGAGGCCTGCACTGTAATTTTTTGGTTATTAAAGTAATCTCTCTCATGTAAATTCTCCTGCTAACATGCTGCAAACAGCATTAGGAAATAAATTATTTCCCCATGATTCGATTTGTCAATGCAAAGCACCTGCAGCAGGCAAAAGGCTCTTGAAATATGTTGCCAAGCCCAGTGCCTGTGCTTGTAAGTGCACGCTGGTGAGGCGGCTGGCTCCCAGCTCCCCATCGCCCCGGGGAGATGATGGATGGGTGGG
>NW_009620883.1:14030-30473 GCF_000690535.1 Cariama cristata | reverse complement strand
CGACCCGGGGCCGTGCTGGCGTCTGGGTCGTTCGGGCAGCTGGGTGCCTGCGCTCCTGCCTGCACCTCTGCCTCCCTTTCGTTTGCTGATCCAGACACGGCCTCGGGTGGTGTGACCCGGTTCAGCCGGCTGGTGCCTGCCCGGTTACCTCCTGGGTTTGTTCCTTCACCCAGATGTCCCCTGTGCGGTTCCCTCCCTGCACTCCCTCTCCTTCCAAGGTGTGCTGTCGCCCTGCAAGGCGGCCCTCCTGCTGGAAGGATCTCGGCACCACTTGTGGGTGAAGCAGATGCGGACTGTGGGCTGGAGCGGCACTGGAGCTCAGGCCCGGAGGAACAGAGGCTCTCAAGGTTGGAGCTAACTGTTCTTGCAAAGGTCCCCAACCCCAAATTTCCCTAATTTACTTGATGACTTTCTCAACCTGATAATAAGAGGGTGTGTACATTATCCCATATTTATGGTGGGTAGTATTATCCAGGGAACATCAGAACCTCTGTGTTACACAAGTCTGCGGCCCTGCGTTTCGTTTGTTTTTCACGTTGCCGTCAAAGCTCTCCTGACCCAAACTGATCCAGTGTCAGGAATTTTGAAATCTTATGCTGGAGCAAAGTGGCAGGAGACCACAAAGCTTTCATCTTCACTCCAGCATGTAGAAGCATTTTCAGTCATGAGCAGCCTAGAGATCAAAGTAATTTTTCTTGCCTATTTCTCAAGGAGATGATTGAGTCTGGAATATAAATGGAATCTCTTTGAGCTAGTGACAATCAATGCTTGAGCCTTTTAATTCTTTCAACAGCCTTTGCTATCATTGACCACGTAGTTGCATGATGGTAGCTCAGAATGACAGACTTTCCTGAGTGGTTCTGTTATTTCCCAAAATCGGAAGGTGCTGGTTGCTCCTACTTCTTCTGATTATGTCTCCTTTCTGTGCTCTTCAGGCTTCACTGCTGCAAATCCTTTTGGCCTGTGTACTGTCACACTATCCCCAAATGGATCTCCGTTGGGATCTCCTGAGGGATTACACAGGATATTGTTGCTTTTATAGTGCAATACGAAAAGGGTCATTCCCTCAATGCTCAAGTTAAAAGCAAGGTGGTAGCTGTGTGTGCTGGTTTTGGCTAGGATAGAGTTAGTTGTCTTCATAGTAGCTAGTATGGAGCGATGTTTTGGATTTGTGCTGAAAACAGTGTTGATAATGTGGGAATGTTTTCATTATTGCTGAGCAGAGCTTACACAGCACCAAGGCCTTTTCTGTCTCGCATACCTGAGATTAAACCACGACACTGTGGCAGAAAATCAGTGTATGCGTTCCTCAACTATCTGATTAGTGATAGGTTGTTTGTTTCTTTAGTTTAAGAATATTTGATAGATTCATTTAAGGTAGGCCGGTAATCCATTAAATTCACAGCTTACTTCAGCCTCCCTCACGCATTTTCTCATTGCTACACGTCTATAGAGGTAAAGCATTGATCTTGAGATAACTGGTAGACAGACCAGAGCTTCTGTAGATCAAGCTAATAGTAATGCAGCAAAAACAGAGTGTCAGATTCTATATTTAGAGAAAGATGTGGCTGCTTATTTTTGTAGGACTGGAAATAGAAAGCACGTGGCACCTAATCTCTTGCAGTCTGTGGTGGCTCCATAACCAGTTACACTCAATGCTGTTAGGCAAACCGATAGTTATCCAGACACTCCCAGGGCCCTGCTGGGTGATGCTCTGGTACGATGCCTGAAATCAGAAAAAATGCTTTTGCTGAAAAGCCCACTGACTATCCCATATGAAGTCAGCAAGCAGAGGACTCTGAGGATTACAAGGACTTGGATCTAGTGTTTACAGCTCTTATTTATCATCTGGAAAGCTTGAAGGGCAAGGTGGGGAGCATTCTGGGTTTATGTTGAAAGAAGTCTCTGAGGTTGACCAGCTTCTGTTTTCATACAGCATCCGTGAGGAATGAGATCCCCCTTCTTCAGTCTACAAGTCCTGTCATAGCATTGATCCTACCTTGAATTTGTATCTCATCTCTCTCTCTTCTGAGAAGATGGTTGGACTAGGTGACCTCCAGAGGTCCCTTCCAACCTAAATATTTCAGTGAGCTAAGAAAATGGAAGAAAGGCAAGCAGATAAAGGAGTGTTCCAGAAGTTGAACAAAACTGGCAGGTGGTTTCTTCTTGATCTTGGTTTATTGTTGATCTTATGTTGACTTGTTTGTCTCTTCACAGCCTGCCAGCGAGGATTCTACCGTCAATCTCTGGAGACTAAACGCTGCCTGAAGTGCCCCCCCAACAGCTTGTCCAATGAGTCAGGGGCTACATCTTGTTCCTGCAATGCAGGCTTCTACCGAGCACCTTCAGAGGGCCAGAACGTTGCTTGCACCCGTGAGTTGCAAATAGAAAGAACAACGTCTATACAGACTGGGGGATGAACTTACTGAGAGCAGTCCTACAGAGAAAAACTTAGGGATACCGGTGGGCAAAAAGTTGGACATGAGCTGGCAATGTGTGCTTGCAGCCCAGAAAGCTGATTGTGTCCTGGGCTGCATAAAAAGAAGCATGGCCAGCAAGTCAAGGGAGATGATTCTGCCCCTCTACTCTGCTCTGGTAATACCCCACCTGCAGTACTGCATCCAGGTCTGCAGTCTTCAGTACAAGGAGGACATGGACCTGTTAGACTGGGTCCAGAGGAGGGCCACCAAAACGATCCGAGGGCTGGAGCACCTCTCCTAATGAAGAAAGGCTGAGAGAGTTGGGGTTGTTCAACCTGGAGAAGAGAAGGCTTTGGGAAGATCTTATTGCAGCCTTTCAATATTTAAAGGGAGCTTATAAGAAAGATGGAGAAAGACTTTTTACCAGGGCCTGTAGTGACAGGACAAGGGGCAGTGGTTTTAATCTGTAAGACAGTAGATTTAGGTGGGACATATGGAAGAAATTTTTTACAATGGGGGTGGTAAGGCACTGGAGCAGGTTGCTCAGAGAAGCTGTGGATGCCTCGTGTTTAGAATTGTTCAAGGCCAGGTTGGATGGAGCTTTGAGCAACCTGGTCTAGTGGAAGGTGTTCCTGCCCATGGCAGGGGGGTGGAGTAGATGATCTTTAAAGGTCCTTCCCAGCCCAAATCATTCTGTGATTCTGTGAACAAGGAGATGAGAGGAAACAAAATGTTGGGAAATGGGGATGAGAGATCAGAGAGGGACAGGCTGGGGGGACAGAGGGCTCCATTCAAAATGCATCAGCAGATGGGAAACTGCCACAGTACTTTGAGTATTAACAGCTGGATCTAATACTTACTTTCATGCTTCTTGTAGGCCCCCCCTCAGCTCCCCGCAATGTCAGCTTCTCCCTTATTGGCACACAGTTGAGTCTGTGGTGGCAGCCACCCAGCGACCACGGTGGGCGAAAGGACCTGACTTACACCGTCTTCTGTCAGCGCTGCCAGTTCCTGTCGTGTGAGCCGTGTGAGGCTGGAGTGGTATTCTCCCCCAGTGCTTCTGGTCTCACTAAACCTGCTGTGGACGTGGACGGCCTAGAAGCTTACACCAACTACACATTTGCTGTGGAAGCCCATAATGGTGTCTCAGGAATGGGACCTGATCCACAGAGAACTGCTCCAGCTGTGTGGGTCGCAGTTGGACATGCAGGTTAGCAGAAGCAGAGAGAAGTTCTTCCTGCTCATCAGGAAAAGGAAGAGGAATCTCTGTGAATGTTTAAGCTTTCTCCATCTTCTCCTTCTGTCTGCCACGTGTGTTGGTATGGTATGATAAGGACTCTAAGGTACCTCTGCCTCTGGCATGTAAAGTCCACCAGTCATATTCCTTGCAAGTCAAAGCAGCAGTAATCATTACCCACCAAGAGCTATGAACTCACCAAGGACTTAACAGAGGTGAGGAGGATAAAGCCCTCCCTGTCATACGCTAGTGCAGTCCAGCCTAAGTATTGTTACCTGTGTGACAGGAAGAACAGGGACTGTGGTGGGATGTATTTCCCATGACTCAGATGTTGCAAAAAAATCTGACCAAACACAACAGAAACTCTGCTGTAGCTGAAAAAAAAAACAACCAGCTTTGAAAGCATGGAGAAATTAGTATGTTAAAAACATGGAAATTCTTGACACATTTCTGTAGTTTAGCTTCAAGCTGGCTAGTTTGGCTGTCCTGTGAGCATTTTCCAGAGTGCTGCGAAACGTGATTATAGAAAAGTGACATGGCAGTGCTCAACAGCCCTTGGTGCTTTCCCCAAGTTCTGATTTAGTGATAAAATGCGACTTTTCTTTCTGACGCTATGCGGGAGCAGCACAACTCGGAGCTAGAAAAGCAAAGCTACTTTTGACTTGCCTCATTGCTTCCTGGTGATAATGAAGGACAAGGAGAGAACCAGACTTGACTCTTCAGTCTTTGCAGACTGTTGAGAATTATCTTTTTATTCATGAACAGCATGCATTTGCAGTCAGCTGAGAGATTTTGAGCACTGGATTTCACTGTATCTTTATGAAATGGAGCTGCATTCATAAATCACATAGGGTAGTTGTGTTACTGCTGCTGTAAGAGCATACAATCCTAACGTTTTTATTTCAAATTGAACACTTGCAGTGCAGTGCTGGATTAAACGTAATTTCTTGGAACACTGATTTTGTCTTGAGGGCCAAAGAAAGTTATGCTTCCACTGTTGGGGTGGAAGCATACTATTCACGGAAAGCAATTAGTTACAACTGGAGACCTCATTTCCCTTTTACCGCAGAAGAGAAAGACGAGGGAGTGGCAGTGGCGATGAGAGCCAGTTCCAGTTGCATGGTGTGACCGAAGGAGGAAAAAGAGAGCTTCTGGTGGAGAGAGGGCCTCATTTGCATTATGTTTGTATTTCTTCCTGATGTCCTCTGTTCCCTCCCCTGCAGCTCCAGTGACGGTATCCCAGTTTATCCTGACGCAAAGAGATGACAGTAGTCTTTCTGTTTCTTGGCTTGCCCCACGGCAGCGCAGCCGGACCTCGGTGGAGTATGAGGTCATGTTCTTTGAGAAGGTGAGGTCTGCCTTATTTGTTCTTCCCCCTTTCACCCAAAGGGGTGGAAGTGTCCTCCTTGTTCAGTGTGTATTTATTACTTGACCCGGTTTGATTTCTGCAGGGAGAGGAGGCACGTTACACAGTGAAGCACCTTCTTGAGCCAAATGTCACCCTGAAAGACCTGCAGCCAGACACAGCCTACCTGCTTCGTGTGAGATCCATCACACCCCTCGGGCCTGGGCCCTACTCCCCGGAGCAGGAATTCCGCACCCTTCCGCCAGGTAAAGGACAACCACTGGTATCTCATTTGGGAGAAACTCACTTCTCCATCAGATTGTGTATTCACGTGGTACCTGGATCGCTTTTTGTGTTCTGCTAGCTGCAAGGCACAGACACCACACTCCTGAGTTCCTTGTCACCAGGGCCAAGCCTGTTGCTTTATAAAAATGTGGAACAAGGAGACATTTATCCTGTTTCCTTGCTGTCATATAAAATCCACTTGTACTTGCCCATTCAGAACTGATCAGTCTCAGGTTTGTGTGTTGTTGGCAAATAACTTAACCAGCTCTTCAGCTAGTTCTCCTGAAAGACATTTTGATTCTGGCTAATGTTTCTAAGTTTGAATGTTAGCAAAATTATTACCATATCCCTCCTTTTCTGTGAAAGTTAGTAGTGAAAAGGAGAAATCAAAGGACCTCACCACTATTTTTTTCCAGCTTTATCTTTTCCACTGTAGGTAGTCCAGCCTCGGAATGTAACTCTACCCAAAAATATGGTGTAGGCTGCTGAAAAATGTTCACCACCAAAGCATGAAGTGTAGAAGGCCAAGCTATTGAGGCCACAAAAAGACGTTTCTCCTGTCGAAGAACATCTCATACAGGCCTCACATCCAACCTCCTCTTGCCCTGGGTTACCCAGAGACTTCCCCTTTATCAAAAGTTTTATGTAACGGAGTTTGCTCTCTCTTCATTCCACACATTCACAGATCCTCCTGTTGACTGTATGGATAACTTTAGGAATACATCTGTTGAAATGATGCCTTTGAAAGGCTGGTTTTATTGTCGTGAAATAAGGACATGGAAGAAAGCAAAGGCATACCTTAATGTAACTAAATAGTTAAGTTCACTGTGTAAAAGCTGATGAGTTCTGATACCGTGATTGGAATATGATTTAAAGATTGGGCTGGTTTTGGCACCAGGAGCTTTTGGTAAAATTTTCGTGAAGGCACAGTGCCAAATGATGATGACATACATGATCTCTAACCAATAGAATAATGTACCACAAAGGTTCTGTGGAAAATATGTAAGTTAACGTGTACTTGTGTTGATTATAAAAGAACACGTTAGAAAATACTTTCATCAAGATTACCCTTTTTTTTTAAAAAAAAGTTGATCCCCTCATCATGCCAAAACAAAGCTATTTTGAATATGACAGGGATTAAAAAGAAGTGCCAGCAAGGTTTCATTCAGTGGGAGTGCTTCTTTGACAATACTAGAAGCATTGTTTTGCTGTAAAGGTCTAGGGATATTAGTGGAACAAGACTTGCAGGGAGAGGCAATTTTTTTTAATTTGAATTTAAAAATTTAAATCCCTTAATTTCCTGCAGAATTGCTATGTACCTAAAAGCTTGTCCATTTTATTAATAAAAGATATTATTTCACTTTCCAAATATTTCCTTTTTGATTTTATCAAAAAAGAACATTAGCTTTGCTTCTTGATTTCTGCTTAACTAAGCTGGTGATTTTTAATAATTTTAGTGGGAAGGGTCAGCATCAAATTGAGCAAGAATAACAAGTGTTAATTAGGCTTTACAAATGCTGACCATTGGGCTGGATGTTAGGAAACACTTCCAGACCCAGTTGTCTGTGTCACACAAGCTGTTACTTGCTTTAAAATCTGCTCATTTATTGAACCAATTTCTTTAGGAATTTTCTTTCTTCTGGACGTTTTCCTAAATCTGTTTAGGGAAAATATTAAAAAATGTAGACTCTCATTAGGTATGAGCATGAACACTTCATTATTGTATTTTTAAGTTTTTTAAATAGGTTTTTAAGTTATGGGAAATAAGGTTTAAAAACTCATACTTGAGCAACAGAGGTCATTTAGCATTTCCTCTGATGAATTCAAATATACTGTATGGAAATGGATGGCTTTAATTCGAGAATCTAAATGGAAGAAGGCAACCTGTGTTATGGGAACACTATCCGAATGCTGTCCAATCACAAAATGAAACCACCTGATGCTTAGTTTTGAGAAAGCAAGAATATGATGTTAAACTGCAAGTTCATAAGTCAGTACTTGCTTGTTTCAAAAGTCCTAAGGAGACAGTGGCTGCTGTCAAGGTAATTAGGCAAAGGACCAACCCCAGATACTAATGGAAGGGGAGTGGGAAATTACATTCTTAAACAAGAGGAGAGTCAAGTTAGACTGCTGGGGAAAATCACGTCTTTGCTGTGCCATAGTCTAAATCAACTACTGAGCAGGAAGAATGGTCTGGTCTGAAAGAGTAGGGGGAGAAGAGTGGGAGGGAAGGGACAACTGTTCTTCATTTTTGAAAATGTCATGGAATTTATGTGGAAAATCAGGCACAGGGATAAATTACTCAACTGGAAGACCAAGATTGTAGGTAAGAGTCAACCAAATACCCACCAGAAGGTGCTCCATGCACATGAATAACAGTATGATAGGACTCAAATCTGGTGGCTCTGCTGCCTGGAAGACAAATGGCTGTAGCTTACCTAATACCGTTGGCTGGTAGAAGCTGGTTGCTACATCCCAGAGAAATAGTTCTTGGTCTTTTAAGTGAAATGGCCTTTCTCTTTGTTTCTGTAGACACAGGAGCTCTGTCTGGTGGAGTCATAGTCTCTATTATCTTTGGAGTTCTACTATTTATTGGGCTGCTTCTGGGACTTCTCATCTTTCGGCGAAAGTAAGTATTGATTTTTGGTATTGAAAAAGGTGTAGATGTAGGAATAGCTGATCTATGGGAGCTAGAGAAAGGGAGGGAGGCCCTGATTTCTCCCATGATATTGGATAGGTAGAGGTTAGTTAGGGAAAAAAGAGTAAGACCAGCATGCTGAGGCAAGATGGAATGAGTCTCAGTAAGTAATTTCGATTAGCAGAATTGGAGGGATTGATATGTCTGTAAGGTAATGCTTGCTGCTGAGGACAGAGGAAAATGGGGTGATTTCTCAGTTTTGTTATAATCTAGCACTATCATACTGTTATCATGACAGATCAATAAAAATATTGTTACAGTACAATCATTTCTATAGATGCTGATCTGGGCAACACATGTATCTAGTAATTTCAAACCGTTTTCCATATACCATTACTTTAGTGGCCCTCTACCCAGATACAAAGTTGTACTTCCTTTCTAAATGTCTATGAGGCTGCTATTGTTTGGTTTTAAGAAGATCAAGTATTGTACTGAAAGGGTGCAGGAAACATAAAATAAATAGAAATTAATCTGTAATTCAGCTAGCAGAAGGATGAACAAAATTACCTGCATGGAAACAAAGCTCCCTTTCTAAATATAAATGAAGCATCACATTTTCTTGCTAGCTGAACTCTACCAAGTAGGTGCAGTATGTGGTTCCACTTTGCTCTGCACTACCCTGAACTCTGTTGCTGACCAACTAGGGCAGACGCCCTGGAAGTCTTGCTTTTCTCTTTGCTATCTGCAGACCATTTTATTTCCAAGACTGCTTCTTATGTTTCAGGCAGGCTCGTCGGAGACAGGCACGGCCAGATTACAATACTTCAGGCTTTGATCGAGGTGAGCTTCAAAGGGCTAGTAGAACCAGGGAGAAGCCTGGAATGGATTGGAATGAAAAGAAACAGTAGTTTCAAACCAGACAATGGCATGGATTGTATAATGTAATTTGCCTCTTCCCATAGCAGCTCTAGTCTTCAATGTATATTTGGTAGATTTGTTTACTGCCATTGTCAGAATCCCATGGATTCACTTCTGCTTCTGTAGCTTTGCCCAGCAAAGCTTGTCCAAAGAGCTGACAGGTTAATTTGCTCTTTTGTTTCCCTTTACCATAGAGAAGGTCTGGTTGAAGCCTTATGTAGACCTGCAACCATATGATGACCCCAGCAGAGGGGTACTGGAATTCACTAAGGAACTGGATGTTTCTTGTGTCACTATGGAGAATGTGATTGGAGAGGGTGAGTTATTTGTTGCTCTCACTATCTTTCAGTTCCCCCCACTGTTATTTTTCTGCTTATTCCCGAGTTCATCTGTGACCTTTTGCCTCTGGTTGTCCTCAGGGGAGTTTGGGGAGGTCTATCGTGGATCCCTGCGGCTCCCAGGGAAAGAACGTATTGTGGTTGCCATCAAGACCCTGAAGTCAAATTATTCAGACTCACAGTGGTGGAACTTTCTGCGCGAGGCAACAATTATGGGGCAATTCAATCACCCGAACATTGTGCGTCTGGAAGGAGTTGTCACCAAAAGTAAGAGTGTGAGAGAGAGTCCCGGAATGAGAGCAGAAACTGGCACATTTCTTGGGCATTTCTTAGAGAGGACGCTGTCAGACAGGCTGTGCTGGGAGAAGACAGGCATTGTCATGTTAGCCTATGGCAGAGAATGAGGAAAGGAGGAGAGGTATGGATTTCCAACAGAGTCATGAGGCAGTGTTAGGAGATGTCTTCTTGGGTGGGTGAGTGGATGAGAAACTGGGATAGTGTAAGGGATGCTGTAAGGTTATATGTGTGACACAAGGAGGAATACAAAATCATTGGGGGAGATCTAGGAGGAGGGTCAGCCAGCTGTGGCAGTGAAGTAGGGATGTTGGCTGGGGTTGGATATGGTTCTCTGCATTGGGGCAATGTGGAGAGCATTGAAAGGCAAGAGTAGGAGAACTGCAAAAAGGCTGACACCTTCTTCTCTTCCTCAAGGGAGGCCAATGATGATCATCACTGAGTATATGGAGAATGGAGCGCTGGATACCTTCCTCCGGGTGAGAGACTCCAATCTGTCATAGGCTTGTGTACTGCCGGAACTTGCACTTGACCTGGATTTAAGACCCTAAAAGAAGAGTAGAAATAAGATCCAGTCATCCACTTACTTTCTGTTCACTAACATTTCCAGTCTCAGCAGTTGAAGCTTGATGCCATCCAGTTTGCTCAGTGTCCAGAGTGCTGCCTTTGGTAGTTGAAGCGCAGGTGCTTAATGATGACTCTGGAGACCACCACCAGTCCCTTAGTGAGAACCTGTTGGGTCCTTTGGACTGCAGCATTGCCTTTTTGCTTGTTCACCAATGCCCACTTTTGCAAGTTGATAAGGCCAATAACTGGAAACCAAGCAGATCGATATCACTTGACCAGGATCTTCTCTCACTTCTTCCATGCAGGAGAATGAAGAAAAATTTAGCCCTGTGCAGCTTGTGAGCATGCTGCAGGGAATAGCCTCTGGCATGACCTACCTTTCAGAATACAACTATGTGCACCGGGATCTGGCTGCTCGCAACATCCTGGTAACACGCAGTCTTCAATGCAAGGTGTCTGACTTCGGTCTCTCCCGAATATTGGAGAATGATGCAGAGGGAACCTATGAAACCAAGGTAATGCAAAAACAATCTCTCAATCTTGTAAATGATCTGTAGTCTCAGGGGGATTGGGATTCTGCCAGATAAGAATGGCAGAATTCCTTCACAATAGGAAACACCAGGCCGAGGGAAGATTTGAATGGAAAATCTCTGAGGAAAACCCACAGTAAAACTGCAAGTCACAGTGTGGATGATTAAGAAGGTGGTACTTTTCTGTTTAGAGTCCATGTTGATTTTGTTTGCTAAGAGATTCAGAAGGACTGTGGTTTTGAAATGAGAAGCAAAGACATCTGATCTTTTGGACTCAAATTAACTAAATCTAGCTTTGAAGACAGCCCTGCTGTGATCAGGGGTTTGGACTAGAAACATCTACAGGTGCCTTTCAGTGAAAGTTCCAGTGATTCTAATGTCTGGTGTCATTCAAAGTAGGGCTGTGACGGGTGTCACGCTCTTACTCCCATAGCAGTGGTTTTGCGTAGCATTGAACTGAACAGAGTGCTTAAAGTCATTCACCTTCCACGAATGTTTCTGTCCTTTTGAGAAATTTCCCCAGGGGTGGTTACACATCACTTCAAGTGAAGTGGGCCCAGTCTTTGAACCACTTTGTAAGCCTCTTGCCTGAAAACTCTGGAGAAACACAACTCAATGATACATGCTGGATACACTATATTTCTGCTCTTTCACAGGGTGGTAAGATTCCCATCCGATGGACAGCCCCAGAGGCCATTGCTCATCGGATTTTCACCTCAGCCAGTGACGTCTGGAGCTTTGGCATTGTCATGTGGGAGGTGCTGTCATTTGGTGACAAGCCATATGGGGACATGAGCAATCAAGAGGTAACAGACACTGAGCTCAAGTGGTGATTTAAAAAAAATAAACAAGGCATGTGGGCCGAAGTTTTGTAGATCTTTCTCAGCCTGCAGTCTTGACATTCTTTTGAACACATAACTACCATGTCTCCCTCCCGGCTAAAAATCAGCGCAACAAAGTCAAGGGCAGTAAGTGTTTGGGCCTCTGAACCATGTTCAGGTGTCAACAGCAATGAGCCAAATTAAAGACTGATTAAATCAGCCATGGCCTTTGGGTCTGGCAATGTTCTCTGTTGGTTTCTTTCTCTCCTTCCTCTGTCTCTGTAGTATTATGTCTGGTCTCCTAGGTTCAGCACATCTGTGAGGTTAGCACATGCTGTTGAAATTATTCCTCAGAGTCTGGTTCCCCTTTTCTCACCGGGCCTGTGCCAGGATGATTTGTTCCTCACTTCTCATGAACACATGCCCTGAATGGCAAATGGAAGCTAAGCTAGTAAAGGATTGAAAGTACGCACATATGCCACTTCACTTTTTGACATCCCTTAGGTGTCCTGATCCTTTGCTGTGTTGCCCAAACCTTACTTCATACACGTGTAATCTGCCTCAACCCCTCCCTGACTGCACACTGTGCAAAACGGTGAACTGCCTGCTGCCAGCCCCACAGAGGTCTCTGCCTCCTCTTTCGCACTCTCTGCTCTTGGCCAGATTTCTCTCTGTCCTCTGTGCAGGTGATGAAAAACTTAGAGAGTGGGTACCGGCTCCCCCCACCTGTAGACTGCCCATCTATCCTCTACGAGCTCATGAAGAGCTGCTGGTCACACGATCGGATGAGGAGGCCTCATTTTCAGGAAATTCGGGCGCAGCTGCAACATTTCATCTCAAGTCCCCAGCTCCTCCGGCCTGTTGCAGACTTTGATCCCAGGTAAGCAGGCTGTCACTGAAGGAGGAGGAGAGGTTAACTGGGAGATTTTCACCTCCCTGTCTCCAACAGGAGAAGAGGTAGTGCCAGCAATGCAGGCTGGCAAGAGGCACTTTGAATGCTCTGTGTGCAGAAGATTGTAGTCATCTCTCTCTCATGGTGACTGAGGGTATAGCCATTGACCTGGGCCGTCTGACCTCACTGTGCAGAGAGCGGATAAGTTGGCCTAGCCCTGGCAAAGGGTGCTTGCCCTGTAGCTACTATCTCGTAGTGCTGGCCATTTAAGGTAGTTGCCTGGCTAATGAGGGTTTTATCTGTCTTTAGGGTAACACTCCGGCTCCCTAGCTGCAGTGGATCTGACGGGATCCCCTATCAGTCCATCCCTGAGTGGCTGGAATCCATTCGCATGAAGCGCTACATCTCCAACTTTCGCACTGCTGGCCTGGACACCATGGAGTCCATTCTGGAGCTCACTGCTGAGTAAGTGCAAGCTAAGCTCCCACAAGGCACCACAGGCTATGCTACAAATAGCTGTGTCTGTCCCTGCCCTATCTGAACAGACATTTATATTTACTTGGAAGGCTTCTCTCCGTCCTTCTTTATATAGTTAGATGGAAGTGGACTGGCTTCTTCTTTATATAGTTAGATGGAAGTGGACTGGCTTCTTGCCCTAAAAGGGAACAATCAGCCCAGAAGAATTGCGATCAGCCCAAACTGTGAGACTTAATTCGCTAACTGTCCATGCTTGAGGCTGTTCAGGCATCTGAGCTGCTCTGAACTCACATCAGACACAAATAGCAAGGGGAAAAAATAGATGGCAGACAGTTGTCTAACCTGACCATCTCCCCACCCTTGTAGGACTTTATAATTTTCTTGCCTTGAACTCCAGATAAGCTAGTGATATTCCCCCCTGCCCCCATCAGCTAGGCACTGTTCTATCATAGAGCAAAGTCTTTCTGGGCTCCTCAGAAGGACTCAGGTTAGATGCTTTACTAACACAGCCATGTTCTGTTGTTGGGTTGGGGATGTATAGTGGGATGTATAGCCAGCTCCAACCAGGGCAGTTACATAAAACAAATGAGCAGGCACAGTGCAGGGACAGAACTGCTAAAGGGCTGACACATGGCCCATATCACAAGCTGACATGGACACAGTCCTGATTTAATGGGAGCAGAGGCCTAGTCATGAGGTGGGAGAAGCCAGCTGACTGGGTGGGCAGAGGTAGCCAGGGAAGGGCAGGAGCATCTGGAAGTTTCTTCCCTCTAGAGAAAAGGTCAGTGTAGTAGGAGGCACTGAGGGAAAGGAAGCTTTCTGAACTAATGCTTGGTGTCTGCCTAAGGAAAAAGAACAGCAATTCATTTTTTCCTTTCTTTTCCCATCTCCTTCAGGGACTTGAAACAGATGGGAGTGTCACTTCCAGGCCACCAGAAGAGGATCCTGTGTAGCATCCAAGGCTTTAAGGAGTGATCGGTCATTGTTCTCTTAAGCTTGCTAAATGCCCATTCTTACCAGATATCACTTGGAATCATTCCTATGGCAATTGCTTCCAAATGAGTGACTGGGACAAGCAAAGCAAAACCACCAGAACAAAGGCTCATGAGGCAACACCACCTGCTCTCATTTCTGTTCCCCCCTGCTTTAGCTCTGCAGCAGCCATCAGTACGTTTCAGAGCACTGGTCTTAGAAACTGTTCTCAGCCCAGTCTTCTGTAGTCCATTCTGTGCAGCACCAAGTAATCTCTGTAGTCTACATACTGGAGTTTTAGATCCTCTGTGTATCACATGGAAACGTAAGGATACATACAAAGCGGGCTGGGGGTGGTGGATAATGTTTCAAGATTGGAGATGAGCGTTCAGATAGACTGGGACATTCAGGGAACATGCGCAAGGACACAGACACAAAGAGATCAGGTCCATTCACTCCCTGGCATACATTCCTTCTCACTTCAGCAGCCTTCTGTCTTCCTTATTTTACAACAGGAACAAGCTATTCAGTCTTTATTAAGGCTGCTGGTAAGGGGTATATTTTTTAATTCAGCTGTTCATGCCTTAAACACCAGCTCACTGTGTACTTCTTTCTTTGGAGGAGAAGTCGGGAGTAGCAGCACACCCTGCTGTAACTTGTGCGATCACGTAACCTCGGCATGTTGCTGTTTTGCACATGCACAGTTCAACAGGGAGATTTACATCTCTCCAACTTGCTTAATACCTTTACTTGTGCCATGGACAGAAAACCCTTTAGGTACTCATTTTTCTCTGCCCCTTTTTAAAAGAGAGAATAGTCTTGTTTGGCTGAATAGGGTATTTGTAACAGAAAAATGTGTAGGTGGTCTGTCTTATTCCTTCTCTGTGGAGGAAATGTTATTATTTATCAGAGCTCAAGACAGTTTTAGACTGTAAATAATATTTTGTAAATAAACCTGTGGCAAAGCAGGCTGTATTGGTGTTCTTTGGCTTATTTCAAATATGATTGGGACCTTTACTTTAGTATATTTATTATAAGCTCCAGCAGAGTCCTTACATCCTTGTTTAGTTGTTTCAGCCACCAGTCTTTGTCCATTTAACTGCAGATTTAATGTGGAAATACCTATGCAGTTGGTCACTTCAGACTTTTTTTTTCTAAACCCTGTTACAGCTGGATCCATCCATTAGCTAAGTCCATCTTTTTACAGCTCCTGTGTTTATTCCTAAACCATGAGAAGTATTAGAAGCTACTGCTGTAGTTTGATGAAATAGGTCTGAGTAGTACTTCCTTCTCCTGCAGAACAGATTGTCCAGGGGAAAAAAAGAAAGTCTCACTCTGGTGTTCTAAGACTTTCTCCTACCTGGGAAGAGTAATCACCTCAAGATTTATTTTTCAGGGCTTGATCTAAGTCTAGCTTGGCGAAAAAAGTGAGCGCTAGGCTTTCAGCAATCAGTTACCTGCTGTAGATAGCTATCAGTGTTTCCATAATTGCATAATGCTCCAAATTCCTAAGGCTATAAATTAACACTCCTGCTCCTGGGAAGGTCTTGCTTAACCATAAATGACAGAAAGGTTAAGAAGCAGAGATCTAAAGAACTGCAATTTAAAGCAAGAAGGCTGGTTTCTATTCAACATGAGAAGCAGCAGAGTACGCACAAGGAACCATAGTATAGACATATCTCAGCTGCTCAAGTCACTGCAGCTGTAGTAAGAGATACAGCTGACAAGACAAGCCGTTACTGTGAGTCTTGTATCAGTAAGTTCAGTCTTAGTAACAGGTGTCTTTAACATGAAGTATAGGTAATAAAGTTGCTACATGGTAGATATCCAGACTAGAAGATAAGCCCTGATGAGGCTGACACAAGTTTATGAGCTTGTATGATGCGTGTGTAAACTTAAGCCTATCCTTGCAAAGGACAGAAAATGGGGAGTGGTTGGTACATCACATAGTTGTGCTGCCATTCAGAGGGACCGTAGTAGATGGGAGAAATGGGAAAAGAGGAGACTCATGAAGTTGAACAAAGAGAAATGCAGAGCCCTGCAACTGGGGAGGAGTAGCCCCATGCACCAGTAGATGCTGGGGACTGACCGGCTGGAAAGCAGCTTTGCAGGAAAGGACTTGCAGGTCATAGTGAACAGCAAGTTGGGCCTGAGCCAGTAATGTGCCCTTGTAGCAAAGGAAGCCAACAGTAGCTGGGCTGCATCAGCAAATGCATCACCAGTAGCTGGAGGGAAGTGATTCTTCCCCTATATTCAGCATTGGTCAGACAGCCAGAGCATTGTGTCCAATTTTGGGCTCCACAGAACAAAGGACCTGGACTTACTGGTGCAAGTCCAGTGAAAGGCCACTAGGATTTTGAAGGGATTAGAGCATCTGACATATGAGGAGAGGTTGAAAGAGTGGGGACTGTTCAGCCTCGAGATGAGAAGGTTTGGTGGCTCTTATCATTGTGTATAAATACCTGATGGGAGGGTCTGAAGAAGAGGGACCCAGACTCTCCTCAGTGGTATTCAGTGAAGGGAGGAGTATGAACACATCAAAATACTATAAATTGCATTTGAAGGTAAGAAAAAAACCCCAACTTACTGTGAAAGTTGTTAAACACTGGAATAAGTTACCAGGGAGGTTGTGGAGTTCTCATCCTTGGAGGTATTAAAAAACTGATGGGGTACATTCCTGAGCTACCTGCTCTGAGCAGGGAGGTCCCT
>NW_009620883.1:3180-13999 GCF_000690535.1 Cariama cristata | reverse complement strand
TGCTTCATCGGTTGGGAGTTGCTGAACCAGCTGGCCTGATAGAGAAAAGGCTGCTCAGTTCCACGTCCTCAGGTACAGCCAGCAGCAAGCCTGAGCACATATTCCCAATAGGCACTCATGCATGCAAAATACACATGTATATAATATGTGCATATATATATACACACACACTGTACATGACTGGCCTGAGGCAGAAAACATAGCACTCATGCAAGCACAGCACAAACAGCCTGGTCCTATTCCCATCTCCAGCCGATCAGGATGAACCTGTTAGTGGGAAATATACACATATATACTACAGATCCCTCTAGTGTGCAAGACCAGCTACCCAGCAGCTGGTTCCACAATCTGGAGCCTGAGCTGCTCTCCTCCGTTGCTGGCACCGGGACGTAGGAGTCCTCGAGGCCTGCAGCCCCACTCCAGTGGTGGGCACTCAGACCCCTCATGCGGATGCACGCACACATGGGAGCCCTCCAGTCATTAGCCTTAAATATTGGCTTTACCCAGCAGCTGGTCCCAGGATTCCCTGGTCTCCCAGTCACCTCACACACAGATATAAAGCGTTCTGTGGCAGTTGGTCCAGTATTACCAGTAGCTCACTTCCAGACCCAAGAGTAGCTGGCTTGCACCTCCTGGGAGCTCTAGTAGCTGACTCTCAGACTGGTGTTTCCAGCATCTGGCCAGACTCGCAGCCATGCCAACTCATGGCTCTCAAGTCTCTTATCCTACTTGCTCACCAGTTACTCTGACTTGATTTCTGCTAGCGATTATGCATGGACATACACATCCACACAATATGCATGCACTTGGCTGTTTCCAGTTGCTGGCACTTAGATCTCCATGTGCACTGAAGAGAGTCCCTTCTCACAGGAAAAAAAAAAAAAAAAAAGAAAAAAAAAACCAGAAGAGTTTAGTAAGAAGCCAGGACTGACTGCACTGACAACACACAGAGCATGGCTGGACAACTGTACTGCATATGTGCAGCCAGCCCCTTCTGTGCCCTTTTCCCCCCAGTTTTCCCATGTTGCTTCCGCTCCTTGATCACTCCCTTTTCCTGCCTTTGATCCTGCCCTTACACATCCCATAACAAGTGTTGCACAGACACCAAATGCTCTTCCCCTCTACCCCATGTCCTTCAGAGGGACTAAGCTCCCTTTAATCTGCAAAGTGATCCAGAGAGCCCTTCCCATTGACTCCGTTGGACAGGTTTCATACCCGGACACCCAGGCTATAGTTCTCTGATAGCGCTGGGAAGAGCTGGGTTAGAGTGCTTTTATCCCCTGTCATCGTTTCTCTCCTCTGTGTTCCTTGGTGTTTGTGGGCGTAAGCTTTTAATCACATAATCTAGAAACAACCACTCAAAACAATGCCTACAAACCAGGAAGAACTCAGATAAGGAAAGAAAAAGCAAGCAAATGTACAATTTGTTTATTCTTTGTTCATCCTATAGGAAACCTCAAAGCGTTTACTGGATCAATTTACAAGGAGTCATTAAAGATTTCCCAAAAACTGGCAAGAGAACAAGAGTAGGTTTCATGTCTTTGAAGTGTAGAAGCATTGATGCTTACCACAGAGAGGAGTTTCACCTGCAGTGACCAAGACAGTACCATGCTTAAAACCATAAACATCAAGCACAAACACTTTCTGAGAAGCAATAGTTAAGGCAAAACAAGCTAACTGACCACTTTATTCCAGTCTGATACAAGTGGATTGTAATAACTCACCTCCCAGTGACATATCAAGCAGACTACAATCTTGCTGTACTGAAATACAGTCTTCCACTGCTTTAAATGAGAGCTACTCTTCAGGCACAGAAAAGTAGGAAACTAAACAGTTTGAAAAGGAGACCAAGAAGTAGAGAGAAAAAGGCCATTTTCAGACTCCTCATCTCTGGGGACTATGTGGAATAGCAACTATACATTCTCGACTGCCTAAGACAGCAGTTCTCATGGGTAGTTGAAGAAATAAAGCAGCCACATGTTAATGGAAAAACCCCACATTTTATTGAATGCAAACAGTGGTTGGACAGTGTAGTTATTCAAAAGGTTTGTACAGTTTGAGAGTTTCTAGTCCAGGAAATGGCGCTCAGTGCAGTAACACTTAGAGCCAGACAGTACATTGCAATTACACTGCATCCTTCACTGACAGCAGTGAAAGAATCCCTACTGGAACGGGGAGACATTCCTCAGTCTGCTGAATCCTCATCCACACACTGAGATGCCTCCTCACCACGTGCTACCCATCCTTATGATGGTCTTTATTTGTAAACATGCATTCTTTGGACTGCTTTGCTACTCTGGTGCTCAGCCTGGCTGTCCAGAAACCACACTGGGAAACAATTCATTTTGGGGAGGGAAAAAGATTTTTTTTTTTTAAAAAAAAAAAGTTTCCAAACTCAGGAACAGAGTAGGATTCCAAACATTGCCAGTTTAATCTGGCTAAGGAAAAAAAACATGACAAGACAGTTAGCCAGTAAAATCCATTAGAGACAGAAAAGCTATAGTAGGTTAGCTTTTTCCAGCAATGATAACAGAGATTCCCAATATGTTCTACCTCCACATTCTAACTCAGAAGTGAGGGAGGGGGCAGGGGAAGACATCCTGATAATGAGGTGGCACAAGAACAAGGAAAAAAAAAAATAAATTTAAAAAATAATAAAAGACAGAAGTGGTTCCGAGATGGAGGCTTCCACCTTCTAAGGTCAAATCATCATTCTTGGCTCCATGGAGCAGAAGAACGCTCAGCCCTTCCCAGCACCTGCCACCAGGTTGTTCTTGCCGCTTCCACCAGGCAGTGGTGGAGGTCTGGTCCTTCTTCTCCAGAGTCTTGAGGGAACAGAGATTGTGCACTCACCTTGATCATAGCCCCAGCCTGGAATACACTATGGCCAGGAAGTGGCAACAGGAGAAGATGTCCTTTCTTGGTGAGGGTGCAGAGTGAATTCTAGGAACGGTGAATCCTACATGAGTAAAGAACCGCGCTGGCATAGTCTCCATTGTTAATAATCTGCCCTGTCAGGCAGAGGGACAGGACAATGGTGGGGAGGGGAAGAGTATTGAGTGCAGGGGTCTCGAGGGTATGCCCACTCCGAGCTCCTCAGCGTGCTGTTTTGGCACGAACTGTGTGACATTTGATACACAGCACATGCCCATCCAGTGGAAAACACCCATTCTCATCTGCTTCAATGGACAAGGGCTTCCCACAGTCCTAAACAGGGAAAGAAAAGGGAGGGAGCTCAACGATAGCCAACAGCAGGGTAAATGCATTCAAAGATGTAAGAAATGCCCCACTGGATCAGGATAATGGCTCACAGCCCACTGCTCTGTCTCTGATGGTGCTAATGGGAGATAACTATTTTGAGGGAAGTGCAAGCCCCTTCTGTGATCCCAGCATGTTCTCCTGGTACACACAGCTGCTGTATTAGGGATGTTAGAGACTACAACTCTGCACAGTCCTTGTTCATGGACCTGTGGTCTGTGAATGTCTAATCTTTTTCTGAACCTGCTTCAAAAATGCTCCAGATTCATTCAAAACCACCTTAGTGTTTGGTCAGGATAGACAACAAAGGTACCCAGTTGCTGGTGATGGGCATGGGAGAGATGGGAGGAGTGGGGCCACGAGGCTTACCTCACACTTGTAACATTTCATGTGGAAATTTTTCTCCAATGCCACCACACGCACTGTCTCGTCCTTTCCAGGCTCTGGCATGATAGGTTCAGTACAGACTGAGCAGCGTGGAGCATACTTCCTGCAACACACAAAAATATGGAGGAGACCATGACCACCATGGTGATATTCAATGCGAGTTTCTCACTGCCACACAATATTATTAGCAGCAGAGGAATAATAAATCACAAAGAAATTTAGGTAGGAAAAGACCTCAACTGCTACAAGGTACATTGCTGACTCATTTTTAACTTGTCCAACAGATCACATGGGCAACTCAACACCATATTGCAGCAAAATTAAACGGGTGTGAGACAATCCGCCTTCTTTCAGACACCACATGCTTGCGCTCTCTCCATACCTGTGGTAGTCATCCACACAGTGAGGCTGGTTGGCTTGGTCCACAATAAAAGAGGCCCCCTCAAGAGGGGTATGGCACATCACACAAGTGAAGCACTGGGGATGGTATGAGTTACCAGTGGCCTTCAGCATCCGGTCCGTGATGGTCTGTTTGCAGACACTGCACTTTTCCAAGGTCCCCTGAGCCCAAAGGAAACAAATAAGACATATTAATCCAATCCTACCACAGACAGGCAAGATGGAAGGAGAAAAGGAAAGCAAAAGAGAGCAACCACAGCAAGCTCAGCTCTCTCCAGCAGCTTTCATCCCAGTGACTCACAGCATAGCAGTCCTCGCAGAAGGGTTTCTCATCCACGTTGTAGAACTGCTGCCCCTGCAGCTGCTTCTCACATTTGAAGCAGGTGAAGCATTCCACATGGAAAAGGCAGTCCAGGGCCCTCACAGCTGGCTGAGTTCGTGATAGGGGCTTCCGACAGAAGCCGCAGAGCTCTGTCAATGGAAAAAGAAAGAGATTAGGAGAGATGAAAACCCACCACAGTTTTAGTCCTACTGCTGTCTACTGAGGGAACGCACCAGAAGTAGCAGCCTCTGCTGGGGGTGGATGCTCCATATCCTTCATTAGTTTCTGGGTCAACATCTCCAGCTCTTCTACCTCCTTCATGGTCAGACAGGAATTTCCCCTAGGTGGATCTGCACTGGAGCCTGTGGGTCTATGCTGCAGGAGGAGGAAACATTCAATCCTAAAGGACACATACAGATAGACCCCTTCCCACTCTGGCCCTAATAAACCTACTTCTCTCACCTTCACTTCTCCTTTCTCTCTCTCTCTCAGGAACAATCTGCCATCCACTGTGCTTGCTTCTTTCCACTTTTACATTAAGTCCTATCCCTCTCCACCACTGTCTCTAGTTACATCTCTCTTTCAGATGGGTAACAGCTTGCCCTAGCCTGGGACAGACCCTCCCTCCTCATCCTCCAACTTCACTCCCAGTGATGCTGTGCCTGTCCAAAGACACCGGTTGTATGGCTCTATCCCTTACCGTATCTTTTGCAGCAGCAGGTTGTTCTGTGGGACGTGGCTTCTCCTGCACTTGGGGTCTTTCCCTCTGCTGGGCATAGGTGAAATTGGGAGGCTGTGGCCGAGAGGAGGGACCTGAAGGTGAAGGGGCTGTGAACTGAGTCTGAAGGGAGGTAGGATATCTTGTAGAGTTTGCGGGAGCCATGGGAACATTGGCACTGGATTTGGACCCAGACTTAGGAGAGCCAGCAACAGGGGGTGGGGTGAATTTAGGAGTAGGCTGAGCAGGAGGGAGAGAGGGAGGTGGAGGGACCGGTGCTAGGGGCTCCTTGCGTTGCTGTGGGGCTGCCCATGGGGTTGGGGTGGGGGTCAAATCCACTCCAGGGGGCTTGAAAGATAAGCTTCCACTTGGCTTTGAAGTGAACTTGGAAGGAAAGGAATGAGGAGTCTCTCTGGGTGCAGATGGTATTTCCACATGGGCTTTTGGGGCTGATGGTTTCTCCAGAGAACCTGTGGATCCTGGAGATATCTGTAAAAAGGGAAGCAGCAGAGAGAAACACACAGTTATCAGCAATGTGGAAGAGCAAATATGTTGTCTATAGCAGTAAGTCAGCAGCTGTCCCAGCCCCACAACGCTAAGTATTCCCACAGTTACAGATTTAGCAGTCCTGAGAAGCTGCAAGATCTATGCTTTCTGGTCCTTCACGTGCACTTTTGCACTATGATTTATCCAGACATTTTAATCTGCAGTACCACCCTTCTCACTACGTCTGTTCAGCAAACTAGTATTCTCTCCTTCCACCTGCGACATTCTGGAGAGCTCACCCGGGATTTGAAGGGGTCATTCTTCTCCATGTCATCCAACATTACGGATAGTGAGTCAATCTCAAGATCAATGCTGCTCATCTTGCCACGTACCTATACCACCATCCATGAGGAAAGAGGGAGCAGAGCACGTTACAGGAACATCCAGAGAACTGGGTGTATCCCCTTACAATAGCAGATTTTGAGACTTTGGACTGTAGTACAGATCTGCTCCTTGCTTTGAGTGGATAGCAAGTTGGTGAGGACGACAGGGTACAGTCTCCAAGGTCTACAAAGAGTGGGAAAATGCACAGCCCAAAGAAACTCACAGACAGATTTAGGTGGGAAAAGACATCTGGAGGTCTCTAGTCCAACACCCTGCTCACAGCAGGGCTAACTCCCAAGCTAGGCCAGGTTGCTCAGGGCCTTGTCCAGGTGATTTCTGAACAACGCCAAGGATGCAGATTCCCCAGCCTCGCTGGGCACCTGTGCCAGCGTTGAGCCACCCTTGGAGGGAAACAGGTTTTTCTTCCATCCAACAGGAATTTCCCTTGCCGAACCTTGTGTCCATTGTCTCTTGTTTTCTCGTTGAGCCCCAACAGGAAGAATCTGTCTTCTCTCCAGCCCTCCTTTAGGCATCGCAGACTGCAGTTAGAGTCCTGCCTTGGCCTCCTCTTCTGCATGCTGAACAAACCCAGCTCTCACATCACATGCTCCAACCCTCAACGATCTCTATGACCCTTTGCTGGATTGCACCTAGATCAGTATTCCTTTGGGGTTATCATACTGGGGGCCCAACTGGAAACAGTCCTCCAATATGCAGCCTCACTAGCACTGAAAAGAGGAATAATCACTGTTCTTGTCCTGCTGACGACACTCTCACAAGTGCAGCCCAGCATGTGGTTGGCCTTTACTGCCACAAGGGTGCATTGCTGGCTCACAGTCAACCCACTGTCCACCAGGAACCCCAGGTCCTTCATCTGCAGAGCTATAGCCCAGATGGAGCCCACCTATGCTGGTCCATGGGGTGGTAGCATTTTCTGCTTTCCCACATCTCAGGGCTTCCTGCTGCTGAGTTCAGAGGGTAGAGAGAAGCTGTCCCAACTCTCAGAGCATCACAAGAAACTATACTTCCCTTGACCTCACTCACCTGTGGGGCAGGTACCTTGCTCACAGGCCCTTCATCAAACATCGGTGGAGGAGGAGGAGGAGGAGAAGGAAAAACTTCTTCTGGGGCCGGTGGAAAAGGCTCTTCAAAGGGTGGTGGGGGTGGAGGAAAAGCACAGTTTGAAGAGAAACTTGCCTCCTCTCCGGGTGGCGGAGGAGGTGGCAGCGGCAGCTCTATGGGGAAGAATGAGAATAGAAGCAAGTTTGGATCATTTCTTACTCTTAGCTAATACAAACCCCAGTAGGGGTCTTGAAGGTATTACAGCAAGTGGTTTCCTGGTACCCAGGGGACCCCAGCACCCATCAAGGACAACTGAACTCCACAGGCTGGCTTTCACCTTGTCCAAAACTATTTGCCATCATATAAACTTTGCTCAGCAGCTACTGCAATTAGTCACTGAGAATAATTATTGTATAATTGGGAAACATGTCTCACTATGCCCTTTCGCACTCTTCCTCTCATTCTTTGGTCCCGAGCATATGCTTCTCTTGCCAGTAACTGGCTCAGATTGCTGAATACAGAGCAGCATCAGAAGGAATGCCAGCGGACAACCCAGGACCCTGAAGAGCCTGCATTACTACAGGAAAATAAGCTGGCACCTCACGGCTGGCTAGTAAGTACTACAAGAAACAAGTGTGTGTGGAGGGGGAAGTTAAGTCAGACCAATTGCCCCTCATGCATATGAGGAATCTTTGAAACGGCTTTAATTTTCTGGGAGATGAAAACAGCTTTCCTTTTGGAGGCTAAAATGTCCCCACACCCAATACAGATTAGGTCATGAGAAATTTTCCAGAATCCTTTTAAGCAGGCTGAAAAGCACTAGAGTGCTAGAGTGCCTCAATCTCCTAGAAGAAAACCCCATTGCTTCCACCTATTCATATCTGCCAAAGATGTGGAACAGGCAAAAAACATAGTCAAATAAATGCAAATGCTCTTCCCTTCACCATGTATGAGAGAAGTTGTCCTCACTGAAGCAGCAAAGAACACTGAAGACAAGGAGGCATAACTTCCACATCCCTTCTTCTGGACACCCATCTCTCTTCCTAGATAGCCCCAATCAGTAGCAGGGTGAAAGACCACGTTTTTCACTCCTGCTACTCCATGTGCAAATTTAACAGCAGTAATCGAATTGTCTCATCTTAATATCCAGCTGTTGTCGACAGGCTTTATAAGGGCTTCCCATCTGTAGCGTAAGGGAGACGATACTGTCCTTTCAGAAAAAGAAAGCCGAAATCTTATTAAGCCAGTGGAATGCATAAACTGCACTGGTATGCAGCACCTCTTCCAAACCTTCTTGTGCCACAGAAATCCTGCTTGGGGGCGGGGGAGTTAACACCAGGCTGGTATTTTTTCTTTGAAACTACAGTTTGGGATCAAGTTTGTATACACTTGCCTTTTGGTTTATTGAAATTATAAAGAATATTGCAACGAAGCCCTGATCTGCTGTCACATTGTTTCAGATGCACTAAAAGGCCATTTTATGAATTACTCACACAAACAAAAAAGTTCCCCACAAAGTTACTATACCAGATTTATAGAATGATCAAGACTAAATATAACATTCCTACAGCAATACTAACTTAGCCATCTTGTCATTTAAGACAAAGAGACCAATTACTATGGCTTTATGTTATACTACTATTTGTTTGGAGAGTGTATAAGAAGTGGAGAGGACTGAAGAGATGCATCAGAGGAGGATCAAATCCAGATGCATTTCTCTCATAACTCAGTTTTGGTGGTTCATCTGTACTTCAGATGTCTTGCTGGCAGCCCTCACCCGATGGTGACACAGTAGCTTAAGCCAAATGGTTCTTCTGCTAATCTTTCTGTCAAGTTAGTTCCTCCATAATAAGCTTTATAAGGAAGGGAGAAGTGGAGCAAACACCACGCCCATCCTCTGCTTGCACTGTATATCGAAAAATAATTTTTAACATCCGTCTACTTTTGTACTTCAGGCAATGTATTTGTGTCAGTTTGAGACCTTCCGATGGACATGTCCCTAATCCACATAACTGGAGTAGAAAATCATAAAGCCTAAGATGGGACCTTGGACTACAGACACAAGATTCCAGCCAACAACATATGAGAAAAAGGTCATCAGAGTTAGCTGGTACAATTCTAGAAGACAGAAGCACCAACATGCCGAGTCCCTTGTGACTCAAGAAACGGAAAAAATGCCTCAATAATTTGTCTCTGAGCACAGGACCAGCCTCCCTACTATCAGGTTAGCTGCCCGCTAACTTAGCATGCTAACCTAGAAAACATCAGTGTTGCACAATCTATGCTAGACAGTGAAAGGCAAGAAACTTAAAACAGCAGTTAGCATTATCTGAACATGCGTGCCCCAACTGAGGTGCACCCTGATAGAGTCTTGGGGTACTATGCAGCATCAAGCATTAGCAAGAGGTCCCTAGGGAAATTTCCATGCTGATCAATTCATACTAGGGAGCCATACAACCAGGAACCTTCTGCTTCTTAGAGGATACAAAACCAACCAACCAAAAACAAAACAAAAAAACACTCCACCACCACAGGAAATTAAAAAAAATTTAAAAAAGAAAAGAAAGAAAAAGAAAACCACACTAAAGCAAGAAGTCACTCTACACAGGAAAACACACCCAACCCAAACCACTAGGAAAAAGTATAAAACTCTACAAGCCATACAAACTCTAAGTCTCGCTTCCTGTTTATGACAGCTTCCACCATTTTTTCATGCAATTATTTCTTCCTCCCCACCGCCAGCAGCAAAGATGGCAGAGTCCATGAGAAGGATCTCTACAGAGACAACTAACTTGAGCTGAGATGAATCAACAAGGAGAACAGCATGATTCATCACCATCAGGGTCAACTTCCCTGCAATGTATTTGCTCTCAGACATGCTGGCCAGAAACTGACTGCAGTTACACAATTATGCACTCAGGGGATACTATGAAAAATCCATTGCATTCCTCCAGCATCAGTGCAACATAGGATTGCCTTCCCGCCTCCTTTCCTAATGGAGATAGTCTGTACTTTGAGATCACTTTACAATCATTTTATCTCATTCTGGAACCTGCCAGCCTCTACAGTAAGAGTATCCATCACTTACAGCAGTTATGCCCCTGTTCTCATGTTTAGCATTTAGAATTTAGAAACGCGTAGTCACATCTGCCACGCCAGCCGTCACCTACCTTCTGCCAGCAGGGACATGGACGCTGATGGAACCTCCCCCACCTTCCCTATCTGAGCACGCTGGGCGCCAGCTCCAGGAGGTGGAGGCAGTGATGACTCTGACGAACCCCCAGCCTTGAATGGGTTCACCTTGGGTTTAGGGGCGACCACAGGTGCAAACTTCTTCTGTGGATTGTAGAAGGAAGGGGTAGAAATGTTGATACTGACTGTGGATGTCATACGGGTCCCTGGGGCACCTGGGGAGGCCATCTTCTCAGCACCTGGCAGAAGAGAAGAGGGAGGAAACCTATAAGAAGTCAGAGTGGAAATTAACAGAGAGGAACATGTGAAACAGAGGGATACAGGAGTTTAAGTCCAGCCAGAGGCTGAGGTACCTGAGCAGAGCACAGAGCACTTCCAGGATCAGCACAGGAAAAAGGAGGAACAGAAACTGCATACGGCTGGAATGAGCCAGCATGCTTCACCATTTCAACTCAATATGACATTAACCACAAAGGGGTCCTTGCCATGGAGAAGACCAAGCTCTCTGCTGCACGAGAGCCCTGCATGCATGCTGGTGAGGACAGTGGCGGGGCACCAGAACAAGCACTATCTGCCGTGCACGCCGAGCCCCACACACCCGAAGGAGGGTG
>NW_009620883.1:379-3163 GCF_000690535.1 Cariama cristata | reverse complement strand
GAATTCACATTTTCTCTCCCCCACTTACCCCATAATGCCAGCCGCTTCTTCTTGACTGCAGCCTGTGACAGCCCCAGTAATGTCCCCCTTCAACCCCCCAACCCTGCATCTTCCATCCTTTACCCCTAGACCCCTGCATGCTGGAGGAGTGCAGGCAGCTGTGGCAAAGGCAGAACAGGACAGGTGAAGAGCTCCTTGCTGTCACATCCCTGGGGACAGCCCCCCCCCGCCCCGCTCTCCAGATCTCGCCTCCGCTTTCTCCTTCCTGGCCCCGGCAAAGGCAACAGCCCCGCACAGCCGCCCTTAGGATGCTGCAGCCAGGGCTCCCATCATCCAGGCAGTGAAGCCGCAGTCCTGCCCTGCACCAGGACAGCCGGTGGGGTGGGGTGGGCACTCCACTTGCAGCATGTGGGCACGCAAATCCTCTCCACTCACTCGTTTCCACCACCAGACTCGAGCAGCCAGAGGATAGCCCCACCAACTCGGCTGTTTCAGGAACCGCAGGTCTCATGAAGAGAGCCACATTTCTAGGATTCCCTCAGTCCTGCAATCCAGGCCAGAAATCTCAACCGTGCTAGAAATCTCCATGAAGTCAGATGCTTTGTTGTAAAGTCTGGCATGCCTATAGTCCTCCTAACACCCCAGCACAATAGTGCTTCCACCAGCACAGGGGCTCTCTGCCAACATTTCAAGTTGGCACGTTCAAATCGGTGCCCCTCTACGCTGCCGGCCTCTCTCACACAGACAATAACAGCTGCTGGGACAGACAGCCCTGGTGCCACAAACATCCGCCCGCTGCTAATTCACCCATGGCTGCTAAGACCTGCATACCCTGTTCTAAGCGCTCCCAATAACTGCAGTATGGCAAGAAATAGTAACCTGTCACAGCTTCTCCAAGTCACAAGCGTGCCACAACATAGACAAACGTTAAGCTCGTGATGCTGCTGCATTTTTTTGTTCCCTTTGTGCAGAGCTGATGAGTTGCATGCACTTTGACAAACTCTCCTGGGCTTTTCAAAAGGAGGAAGAGGCTGCAACAGCAAGCAGCAGCCAAAAAGCTATGCTGAGCATCTCCCACATGATCCAGCATGAGAAAGGGCCAAGGCAGAAGAGTAATTAGCAAGGTCTGTCCTCAATCCCTCAGACTTGTAGAGGTCAACAGACTTGCAAGTCAGAAGGGACTGACCAACTCCCTCCAGTCTGCAGCTTCCCACCAAGCTACAGAAGCTCTTAAAAAGACCTCCAGCCTTTCTTTAGAGGCTTCTGCCTCATGCTCCACTGTTTCACTATGGTGTAATGAACCACTTGGTAGTAGTTCTACCAGAACTGACAGCATTATGAGCAGAACACCACAGTGACAACGTCAGTTCTGATCATGATCCATACCAGGGTTAGTCAACACAGAGACAGTGTCGGGACATCAGCTGCTTCACAAAAAAGTGCTGGCTTTGCTACCAGCAGCTGTTATCTCCCTTAACCCAAAGCAGCACATTTCCCGGTAGGCTATGTGGCACTTAAGGCCCTTTCTGCTCAGAGCTGTCTCCATCCAGCAGCTGCCCCTGCTCATCCTCACTTCTGTTTATCGGTCCACCCCCACACAGCCCAACCAGGCTGAGAAAGGCTGGCCTTGCGGGGAGTCACCCCCCCAGCCCTGCAGCTTTGCCAATACCATCTAAGCCTTACCAGAAACACACAGCTTATGCGAGTCTGGTGGCACTAACTGTTTGTAAAAGCTATTGGAGAGGGAGTGTCACACCAGCAGACCTCATCTCAAATCCTTCTCGTCCTCATATTTTCCCCGAGGGGAGAGATTTTTCTGCCTGCTGTAACAGCATTTGAGATGACTCAAGCACAGCTATGAAGAAAGATGTCCCCAAAGGCCACAGTTGCCGCATACACTGTTCCTCTCTAACTGAGAGCAAGGAGAAGACAGAGGACAGAACCAAGTGACACCTTGCTCCGCAGCAGGGTCACCTCCCAGAAGGTCCCACGGTAGGTCTGCCACCTCTTATGCACCCAGTCAGCTTCCAGTTCTTTGATCCCAAGACATCACTTTCCAAAGCTCAAGCTCCTTTCCTGGGGTAGTGAAAGGAGGAGAAACCTGAGTCTTATTTTTCACCTCTGCTGGGAGAAAGCAGTTTGGCTCCAGCCACCCAGGGAGCCCCGGCACAAGCTAGCCCAGCCCTGCGGTCTGACACACCGCATCTGTACTTCCCACTATTTGCCAACTTCCTCCCAATGGAGGGGGGCCAGAAGGAGAACTATACCAAAAGTATATAGAATATGAAGTGAACAGATTAAACAGATTTAGGAGTTACGCCTATTTTCATCCTCTCAAACAGAATAATTCCAGAAAGTTCTCCCAGCCTAGCCCAAAGTTACAAAGCTTCAAAGAGAGCAAAGTCCCATCAGCTATGCAAGCTGCAAGGTAGAGCTTTAAAACAACCGGGCTGGGGGAGGGGGGCATTCAGAGCCACAAATTTCTCTCATACATGCTGAGCTTGCCTCCTGCCTATGCAGGGGGAAGAAAAAGAGGAAAAATTCCAAAAAGCTATGCAAACATATTTAAAACGTTAGGAAGTTCTATGACTTTGCAAGCACTTACGTCTTCACTTTCTCAGGGCACTCCCAGAGAGACAGAAACTCATAAATTAAACAAATTTCATCCACAAAGAGCTCCAGATTCCTCTCTCTCTCGAGCACATCTGGCAAAAGGCTCCATAGGTGTCTCACCCGTACGCACACAAAAGAGACCTTGTCCCAGCAACACCCCCCCCCTCTGCC
>NW_009620883.1:0-260 GCF_000690535.1 Cariama cristata | reverse complement strand
AACCACCAACCCCACGAGCCACGACCGTAAATCAACCCCAAAGAGACCGAGGGATTTTTGTAGGAGGCGAGCAACCCTCCCGGCGGGAGCGGCAGGAAACCCGCACCCCCCCGGCCCCGACACCCCCTACTCGCTCAACGCCAGCCCCCAGGGGTGCAGATAAAAGCTTTTTCGCTAAGCCAAGAGAAGGGACTCACCTCTGGGGATGGGGTTCGGGAAATGCCACCCCTAGGGCTGGAGATGGCGGGGCTGAGCTCGCC
>NW_009620882.1:0-13982 GCF_000690535.1 Cariama cristata | reverse complement strand
CTTCAGCCCGCTCTCCCCCCACCACACACAGCAAGAGAATGTTCTAGCTGGGAATCCGCTGATAGAAGTAGATGTAGCCCAGGTCCTTGGGGGGCTTCTCAGAAGCACAGACTTTCTGGTCGTTGTAGATCACCCACCTGCAACAGGCAGAAGGGAAGGTCAGGGACATCGTTCTGTGGCTAAGACACAACTCGATTCCCCTCGCCTGGTCTCAGCCCTGATCTCTCAAGACCTCTGAAGAAACAAGGGAGGACACTGATTTAAAGCTGTACCTCAGACTCCCCTTACACTGTGAGAATCCTTCTTACCTGCCATCTTTCTTGATGTGACAGACGTAGTGTCCACACATAGTCGAAGTGCCCATGTGGCTGATGAAGGCAAACAGCTGATATTCTTGAGAGTAGGAAGGAAGAGAGGATCGTCAGAGAAAGAGGACAGGCATCTTAACCCAAAACACCCTCTGCAAGGCCCTCTCTAGAGAAGGATCCCTGAAGGAAGCTCTGCTAGGCAATAATTTAGCACTGGGGCCCCGTCAAGTGTGACTGTGAGTGGTCTTAAGGGCAAATGTGTAGAGAGCTAGGAGATGGTAACTTCCATTTAGCCTTCTCTCTTCCGACTGTTTATTTGGCCCACGGGTGCCGGGTGGGTAACGGCAGGGATTTCCCCTCCCTATGGCACCCAGCAGCATTGGCACCGATTCCACACTTAGACCGGAACCTGGTTTTTCAATGGGAGCCTGAAGAGCAGAAAAGTCTCCTGAGATGATTGGGAAAAAGCAGCACAGCCCTTCCTGTCTTTCACTTGACGGCACTTCCTCCGCCTCCCTCTTACTGGCTTCCAGGTAATCCCCAGCCTGAAGTGTCTAGACCCTGCTTTGCCATCCTTCTCCTTTTCCTTCCTACTTCTGCCACAATAACCAGACCAGTTCTGTGGCAGCAGCTGCTGCTAAAACCTGTGGTACTGCATGGCTTAGGGAGGATAAAGATGTGTTGAGTTTGCACCCCAAAATCCACATTCCTACTGCTTGGAACTCACTTCCAGGCCCATCGCGCACTTTAGGACCCACAGGGACAGATTCAGAGATGGACTCGGCTGCCGAGCGCCCCTCTGAGATATCCATAGCAGCTTCTGCGTCAAGGTCATCAATGTGGCTGAAGATCCAATCCACAGCACGCTCCAGGCTGTTGTTCTGGAAGGAAGAGGCAAAGACTGTGAACTTGGGAATCCCTGTTCCTGAGAATATCCCTTCACTCTGATGTCACCCATGCCTCTCACCGTGGCTCTAAGCGCCTTCATAGCCTGGTCCCGGGAGAAGCCCATGGAGACAATGGTGGCCACACTGTCTTCTGAAGGAGGGTCTGGGCAGGCAATAGTTGACCCTGGTCCACTGGATCCAGGGAGAACTAACGGGTTAGCAAAGTCTGCGGCAGGAAACAGAACACAGCTCAGAGCCTTTAGATCTCTCCAAGAGGGATACAGGTGGAGTCTAAACTACTTCAGTTTTCCACTGCGGTAGTGGGACAGGAAGTACAATGGCCCAGATGCAATAAGCTTCACCATGGCCATGTGGCCTCATACCTGGATCATCCATGTGTGACATGACCCAGTTCATGGCAGCCTCAACCCCACTGTTCCCTGTGTAATACACGGCTTTGCGGCAGGCATCCATGGGAAAGCCCATCTCCACTAGCTGGATAATCACTGACTCATCCAACATGGGTGCTGTGGGAAGACAGAGATTAGAGCCACCCGCTCCCACCCAACCCTGTCTGCTCCATTTTGTGCCGTGTCACACAGCCCCCCAAGCCACCCTTTCCTGGCTTTGTTTCACACCAAGTTCCATCTCTCTGCTCTTCTTATCCTTTATTACCTTCCTTCTTCAGAAGTGCAGTCTCACACACAGGCCCTCCAGGGAACAAAAGGATTCAACTCAAGAACTCAGGGGCACTGGCTCTTCCCTAGCCTCCAAACCCTACCTCATGCTGTGGTTTGTGAAAATAAAATACCTCTACCAGTTAAATCTTGTATAAACCCCTGCTCTGCATCCTCTAAATGCACTACACATGCCACCTCCCCATCTTCCACAGAATAGGAATCCACAAACTCCCTTGCATAACGCCCTTGCATAACAGGCATGCAAGGGAGGCAGCCGGCATTCGCTGACAGAGGAACAGGGAAAGTCTCAGCAAGCGGGAAACTGCTAGCATGGGAGACAAGACAAGGAGAGCAAGGAAATGAGTCAGGCATCAGGAAGAGAGGAGGAGAATCACTAACATGTCGGAGAGGAGAAGTGAGGGGAGCAGAAGGAGTCGTCGTCCTCGTTGCCATAGAACCCCAGGCTACCTTTGGGCTCGTCTGGTGTCACCAGTGGGGGTGCAATGTCTGGCATTTCTTCTTCTCCATCTTGCAGCCCTGTTCCGTGCAGTGCAGAGATATCCAGCTCCTCTGGCATTTCAATGGAGACATCTGAAAGATGGAGTCTTGCTCAGTCTTCCCACAGGGGCCGAAACAAAGGACTCGGTAGGGAGACCTGGAAGGGTAAGTCCCTGGGGATGCAATACGCTACAGTCTGCAGCTCCTTTTGGGGTGGTTACTTTCCTCTTTGCAGTAATGCCCACAATACCCATATATGACTCCCAGCACCTATATGTTCTGGACTTCTCGTCCTTCTTACCAAGCTTTTTGGGCACCCAGTCCAGACCGAAAGTGAATTTCTTGATCTGGATCACGAGATAATCCGGGAAAGAGGCGAACCGTGTTGTTCTGAAAGAGATGAGTAATACTTTAAATACTTTGGCAGCAATGACTGAGGGCACCTAGCTGATTCAAGAAATCAGTGAGTAGGATGCAGGCATGTCCTAAGGGGGGATACACATATCTGTGCAGTTCTCCTATGCTGAACTTAAAGCTCCTCAAACACAAAACCATTTCTAAAGCAGATGCTCTGACAAGACGAGATGGAATGCAACATTTACAGGATCTTGGGGGATGAGGAGAAATAGTACATGTTCTCTACGTTCCAATTCTGTATTTTACAAGTCTTCTCAGACTGTAGTATTTAATTAAAAGCCTTCAGGAATGTAGAGTAAATAACATCCTTTATTAGACCGACAGATACAGCTGCAGGAACTGATAAGCTTTCAAGCACAAGAGCACTTCTTTGGATATGAAGCAGAAGCAGTGAATTTTAAGCTAACTGAATTTGATTGAACATTATTTAGTTAGACAATTTGAGAGAGGGTGTTTGGAATCTATGAAACAGAGGGGAATGTTTGTGAAGGGAGCAGCAGTAATAAGAGAGACAGATACTTATTATCAGGGGATAATTGTAACATCCCATAAAATAATTTAAGCAACAGTATATATTCAATGCTAATTCTTACAAAGTGTTTGAACACAGCTCACTACTTAAAAGCAAAATAAAATGTTACTTTTCAATGTGATCACGTTACTGTTTGTTTATAGTAGCTGTTGCTTAATAATAGAATATTTGTTAGAAAAACACTTCCAATTCTTTGAAGACTACTCTTTCATTGCAGAACAACAGTCAGTAGCATCACAGCAGGAAGCTGCTTGCGTTTGTAATCTTCTCACTGCACCTCTGCACTGTCTCAGGTGCTGCAGGCAGTGAGACAAATTAAAGCTGTTTTTTAAACCTTGCTATTAGCATTTAAGTTAGCATTCTTTAAAATAACTTCACGCATCTCTTACACTCAGTGTTTTGCTCAAACTTTAATAGCTAAAAACTTCCTTTAAGGAAATTTTAGAGACCATGCAAGACCAGTGTTACCATAGTGTCAGTACTGATTGTAAAGCTAAATTTTTAATTTAGAGTAAGAGCTGCTATTTTTCTGGACTATCACTGTAATTTCCTAGCCCCTCAGCAACTGAAATCTGATGGTAAGGACTTCGCTAGCACTGCTGTTCTGCTCACTGTAATCCCTTGGGGGCAATCACTCTGGATTTGGCGGACTGGTTCCCCTCTGCTTCAGTGTTCTATGCGTCTAGGCTGTGGAGCACTACAAAGCTTTGGCAACACTTCTTCCCCAAGCAACTAAAAGAAGTCCCCAAAGATGCAGCTATTGCCAGTTTGTCATAGCCTAGGTGGTAACTCACACACACTCACTTGAGAGCCACAGACTTGGCCTGCAAGGCTGTGCTCCAGAAATCATCCACCTGCTCTGGAGCTCCATAGGCCTCTAGACAGGAGCTGAAAGGCACCTTGGCTCGCACCAGCTCGGGCAGTGGCTGCTTCTCCTCCTCTGCCTGCCTCTTCTTCTCCTCATATTCCAGTAGTTCATCTAGAGAATAAAGCAGAGGAGTCAAAGACCACCTCCTCTAGGTACCTACAAAGCAAACTGGTGTAAGCTACACTCGGAGGCAGAACAGGCCTATAGATACAGGCCATCAAGAAGGGAGCACAAAGTGGACAATGTCTTCTGGAGCACTGTTCTGCTACTGCAGTCCTGTTTTGCTGTTGAATCACAGCCCAGCTTGCGGTGTTGGAGGGAAAGGCTCTAGAGGGGCAGCACCGTGTCACACCACCTCTGAAGAAACCAGTCCGATCCCACAAAAGCAAGTGAAGGATCTGGCTTCAGAAGTGGTAAAGAACTCCCTTTCTCATTTAAGAAGTTCTGTAAGAATAGTACAATACCTAAACATAATGTCTGCTACTGTTCTGGCACGTTACTGACCTTTGTTGAGTGCAGCATCCATGGGCACAGGCAGCTGCATAATATAGTCCACACGCTGGGTATATTTCACCTTTTCTGTAGCCAGGCACTTCAGCTTCTCCTCCACCAGAAAACGGAAGACCTCATTAGGGTTCTCCGAGCTGCGGCAGTTCCTCTGAAGGAGAGATAAGAAGGACAGATGTAACATCAGAATGTCAGAAATAGATATCTGCAGTAGCAGCGGTTCAATACAGGACACGGCTAAAGACTATTCACTTCTCTACCCAGTCCACTGGAAAAGACAGCAAAGAGTAAACTAGAGCCAACTTCTCTACCCCAGGAACCCATGCCATTCTTGCTCCTAAAGAAGACTATTTACATCTCCAGCTGTGCCATTCCCAAAAGAGATTCCTCCAAGGAATCAGCCCTGAAAACTTGGCCAAGCATCTCTCCTTCTCTGCTCCCACAGGTGCGAGCTGGCCCATTTCCCTGTGTTCTCTTCCCTCTCTCTACTCCGATTGCCAGCTTCTCACCTCCAGTCCTCACTTCCTGCCACGGGGAGGAAACAAAGCTGGGCTTTTCCATGATTTGACAGATAGACTCAACCATTACCTCCACCATGTTGATGAAGTGCAGAAAGAATTCCTGGGCGTCCTGCTGTCGGTTAGTGGAAAATTCTGGGTGCCCCTTTCCAATGAGGGACTTAAACATGCGTGGAGCAATGCCATTTTGCATACCCTGCAAATAACAAGATGGAAGAGGAAGGTGATCATAATTTGTCAAGCATGTGTCCTGGCATGTAGCAGTCTACTCTCAGCCATGCTTTTCTTCAGGTGACAGGGCCCTGGAATGAGCCCCAGGACAATGTTTTCAAAAAAGGTTCTCCCTCCTTTCCCATGTAACACACATAATACCTCATACAACACACACATCATGAGGATGCCGTATCTGAGTCTTACCTTCTGATCGGGCTGCTGTTCCCCATCTGCAGAAGCTGGCTTTGAATACTCCCCAGAAAGCAGTCCATGGCCCAGTTTGGCTCTGGAATGATGAAGAGGTCACTGTTAGAATCAATACGGTTTCTTCAATCCCACATATTCCAGGAGCCACATCAACCCATCCAGCTTTAACACCGTCACAGACTGTCAGTCTCACAGAGATCAGCTTTCTCTGCTGCACTAGCTGAGATCATCTTATCTTGGTCTGCTCTCTGGTCCCATGAAGCATCACTGACTTGAAAATTACTAGGGCTTCTGGACACCAGTCTCAAACACTGCTTGCACACTGGGTAGAACATAAAGGAACAGCTTCCTTTTCCCTGCAGAAGGGCAGCTGGTGCTGAGCCACAGAGCAGCTGCATTCATTGCCAAACTAAGCTGCAGCCTGACATGGGTAAAGCAGCAGTGTATCTAACTGACTGTGCAGGAGACAACAGGGCAGAGTGCAATTGTCTGAGCCAGAAATAGCATTGCAGTGAGCAGATTGATCACACTTTCCCAGGGAAAAGATTAAGAATGACTGCATGAGGCACTTAAGGGACAACAGTAATGTTCAGCGATTTCCTATGCTCAGACTCTCCTACTATTCCCACTTCACTCCAGTCCTTCCCCATCACTGTTGCCATTTGTCTGAAACCAAACCCTTCCAATTCCTCCCTTTGCCCAAGCAAAAATCTTTCTGGCTGTCTCAACTTAATCCCCTCCTCAGTGAACACCTTGCTTCAGGCTGTCCAAATTTAGAATCCTCCCTTACTGCTGAACAACCCTCCACAAATGCCACCTTCCATTCCTCCACCCCAAACCTCCATATACTCCTTTGCTGTTTTAGAGGAGATGTAGCACAGAATTCATGTATGTAAAATGCAAACCCTCCCAAATCTTGTGTTCCTTCTTCTGTATATTCTCCTGCTATCGCTTGCATAATACCTCTTGCAGGAAACCTCTCTAAGCATATATAAATTATCCACTGAGAATAAAGTTGCCTAAATGTAGGTATTTCTTTGCTCTTAGCCATCACCCTCTGTTGCAGACAGCAAGCACCTTTTTGCTGTTACGCAGATAGAATATGCCTACCAGAAATCCCCCCGTGGTAACAGACGGTACTGCCTTCCCCACTTAATACAGAGCCTCTCATGAACACTGAGCTGCACTCTGTCCTCTCCATCTAGGGCATTCAGCTGAACTTTATTGGCTTAGATTCTTATTGATCACCGAGGATCTGTGTCTCTGGTGGTGGACATGGAAACAGAGAGGCAAGGCTTGAGGGAAAAACCTGCAGCAAAGCACACTGTAGCAGCACAGAGGGGACGCACCCAGGCAGCCTCAGCCTTTCTTCTCTCACCAAAACTCTACGTACACTTGTGTGCTGAAGTCCTGTGTGGGATCCGAAGGTGCACTTTGGAATATCTTCTCCAGTTTGTCCACATACCTGCAAAGGAAAATGGAGCAATCTAAGGGACATATAGGTTCATCTAGTAAAAGCACAGTTCTGATCCAGACTACTGTAACAGAAGCTCCCAGCTCTAGACCTTTGTACTGATCCCAGGGGATCCCAGACCAATGGAAAGGAGTGATTAAGCTCACTTACTTTCTCTGGAAATCTGGGATACTGAACAGCACCTGCATCACAGAATTGAGGTAGCAACTGTTGCCCAGGTTACGGATACCAGTGTACCCAGGCCCATAGAGGGGCTTGAGCTGCACGCCAGACTCCTGGATGAGCTCCCACTCCCCAATGCGCTGGTTCATGTCTATTTCCAGTTCTGTCATTGTCTTGTCTGTCTGTGGAGGGAAAGAACAGGAAAAAACCCTCAAAGAAGACTCAAAGGAACGTCAGAGTGTGAAAAGTGCAATGCCATAGAGAAACATTCTGTTTTATTAAATTACAAGAGGAGGAAGATAAAAGAATTGTCTTCAAATATTTGAATACCTGAGATAGAAAGATGAATGATAAACACGGGAAATATCTGAACCATTCCCTGTAAAGCAGCATGGAAATCACACACTAACACTGAATCTAGGGAACAAAGCTCAGCACCTGGGAACCTCCCTGCCCACAGTGCTGACACAGAACCCCAAGGAAATAAACCTGAGGGGCAAGAAAGGCAGGCAAAAAAGGCAATGAAAGAAGAGAAGCATACAAGACCACTCTAGGCCTCATAAAAGAAAACAGGATTTCTTGACTAGGAATGGTTCTGCATAGCCACAGAAAGCTGGGATCCAGCTGACACACCTCAGAGTTGCTTCTCTCCTCCTCTGGGCCTATGGAAGAACAGCCCCCCTCCACCCCCCCTCACCTTCTGCATCTTGAGCATGTCAATCCCAAAGTGAGCAAGGTGTTCTGCCAGGTTGGGATCCAACACCATGTCATCCTCATCGTAGGAGTAGACGTCTATGCAGGAACACAGAGGAAAAGGAGAGACTTATAATGGCCTGCGATCTAACATTCACTGCTGGATGAAGAGAACAGAGCGCTCAGAACTGGGAGTTTTAAACTGAGCAGCTGGGGTTTCTGTCCTTTCTCAGGAGAGCAGCATGACACAGAGAATATTGAGGTTCCTCCAAAACATGCGACAAGACAAACAACTTTGTCATTGATCAAGGTACAGAGGTACATTTATGTCTGGAGTGCAGAAAGTGGGCTGCTGGGCCATATACTCTCTACTCAGGCTTTGCACACAAAATTCTTTGATAAACATCCCACCGCAGAAAATACGATGCCAACATGGATAACTATTCTAAAACCCTCCAAATTACCAGGGAGCAGAGGGAGGAGAAAGGCAAGGTTTTATCAGCTGGTTCTTTGCCTGCCACAGGAAGCAGGTCTGAGTGGCGAAATTCATGACAGGACGACACTGAACATTCCAGGTCATAAGATGGGCAACACCAGACTAATTCCTGGAAATCCTCCCTGACTTCCTGTGTCAGAGACTCCAGTCAGCCTGAGGGGTGCCTGGCATCTATAACCCTCACAGGATCCCCCTTCTCACCAGCCCCATCAGGAGTAATTGTTCCCAGTTTCACAGCCAGCGGGTAGCCAGTTTCCCGATAATGCTCGACCGCATGATTGTTGCCACCACTGCCATCAAAATAGCGCCGACCACAGAGGATGGCTCCATCAGTCATGTTCAGCCACAGGTTCTCCCTCATGTCACACTTGCTGCACTTCCAGCCGCTATTGACAAGGAACAGAGAAAAAGAGATTAGTGTGTAAACCTTTGGGTTCTACCTCCCAAGCCCTCTCCATTACTGCCCACTGACCATAGTATAAGCAAACTCATTCCTCTTTTACTTCAGAACACTGAGCATCCTGAAGTACCTTAATTTGCCATTTTCCCTGAATTTACCACAACAAGGCACAATCAGAGACTCACAAAAGAAGTCTCTGCTGCTGCTGTAGTCAGGATAGAAGATGGTGATGGGGGTGGGTCTGGGATACAGAGCGATACAGCTAGTTTCAGTACTGTGCTCACCATGGTGGGATGCGGACATCATTCTGAAGTTGGTGCAGGGAAAATGCGTGTTTGGAAACACGTCGGACCTCCCCATCCCAAGCCTGTACCTCTTGCTTCCGTGAGGCTGAATCTGCTGTCAGGATGGCCTCGACTGCACTGGCAATCTGGAATTAGGGCAGCAGGAAAAAAAAATGAAAGGCACAAGGAGAGAAGCTTCCAGTCCCTCAACGCTCCACACTGAGGCTCAGATCAGCAAGTCAGTTGTGCTAGGGCAGCATTCAGGAGCCTCAGTCACAAGCCAGGGCTCCATAATTTAGAGCACTGTATAAGCGTAGAACAACCGTGCTTACTGCAAGCTGAGACTTCACAGCAGCTCTGCAGTACACCTTTCACAGGACAGCAGTAATCATTCCTTCCTACAGTTCCTTCTCTGTAATGGTGTGTTTCTTCTTTACCAACAGAAAACACAGCCCTGCACCCAAACATACCCTATCTCTGACCATGTCTGGTAGTCCCTCCAGTCCATCACGAGGAATATCCAAATGCTCTGGGAAAATTACTATTTTTACTTCTTCATCATATTCAAACTTTTCCTCTGTGATGTCAAATCCACCTTCTACACCTACAGGAAGAAAAAACATTGCGGTAACAGGTAAAACTAAATAGCTTCCGAGGCCTCTTTGCCCACAGCTTACATGAAATAAGGCACCATGAGTAAGCCAAAGCTCTACATCAATGATCCACAATCTTTCTTCTATTTCTGGATTCCAAAGTTTCTGCTGAAGGTGTGGACTTCACAGGAGCAAATATAAGCCTAGTGACAATAGGTTTGCTTTTCCCAGCTCTTTTTACAGAAGGAATCTCGAGATTCTAACTACAACCAGAAAAAGACCTGCTCTAGAGAGACATCAGCCAGAACAGAGCCATGATAAAGCACTGCTGTTCAACCTTCACAGTATATCCAAGATGATGAACGGAGACGTGCAGGAAGAGATCATATTCTAACCCAGTGCAAACGTCTAGTCTAAGGAGCTTGGCTCTGCTTCTTGCCTCTTTCAGGGAGGACAGTTCAGAGTCCCGAACTGAAGCAAGGAGAACCAGGAGTTCCTCTGGAACCAGAGCGTCCAGAATTACAGAAAAAGTCCTAGGAAGGATATAGTGCTAGTAGTTTCTCATGCCCACCCAGCCATGCTTTCCAGAGGCTGCAACAGAAATGGGAGTTCCATATATAAAAGGTTATTTGCCAGTTGTCGAGTCATGATGGATGCTCACCAAAAACATTTGCAATGGAAGGAACAGTTTCTGATTTATGTAGGTACTCAGGGAAAAATCTTGGCCTCTCTTGTTCTCCAGGCATTCACACCTTATGTCCCAGAAGGAAACAGGCAGAAGACACATTGCTTACTAGCAGCCTTGACCTCCGATGCTCTTTTAAAACTGAATTTCCTTTATTTCTTTAAAAATGGCATGCTGTGACTGCAATAAATCTCTGCAACAGATCTCTGAAGATCTGTGGCTGCAACAAATCTCTGAAGGGAATATGAGTTTTTGCTGTTTAGTGCCTCTGCTTCAAGAATCCTGTATGCAACACAGTTCTGACAACCATTACTGCATTTGGTTAAAACATTATTGACAAAAATACCTGGTTCCCGCGATACCTTCTGCAACTCTCTCCTCAGATACGTAAAATTTTTAGACTATGTACAAACTGCTATGTATGAATACAGATGCTGCAAGCCTGAGTGATTTTAGAAATACCTGAAAATAGCCACCAGCATCATGCAACAACACACCCATATAATCTCTTCTGGGCTTCTTCAGCACCAGAGAGATCTTCTGTCACCACTTCATAGAGAAAAGCCCTCAGGGCATTACACAATTCCTGAACTCTGAACAAACTAATACAGGCTGGTGTGGTCCCCTCCTAGCCCTTTTCCCCACACATATAGCCAACAGCTTCCCATGAGGTACACTACCTCCCTCTCCACGGTTGTATCTAAACACAAGTTCCAAAAGTCGTTCAACCAACACGTGGGTATGGGAAGCAAGCACTATAGATTTTTTTTTTGCAGGCAATGACATTTTGCTCTTAAATCTTTCTAGTACTTCAAAAAACCTCCCATGTCAGGATTAGCTAAACCACCACAGTTTAGCTAAAAAAGAGGAAAAAATAATCTCTCCTGGATTTAAGATCACTGCTTCACAAGGCTAATACTTTCTTTATTCTCTCCCACTCCATTCACACCACTGAGCTGTTATCACAGAGAGCTATTTGCTGACCCAGTGACACTTGTCTCAAGACCTCTGTAGAACTGAGAATGCAGAAATAACTCATAATACAGACTGAGCCTCACCTCTCCAAAAGTAGCATCATCATACACATAAAAGCACTGGCTATTTGAAGAAATGTGTATTTTAGTCTCAATTTTGCTAGAAGTGACCTTTGGGACTCCATTCACCTCACCATAAAAACAGGGAGCAGCTGAAAGTCTTAATGTTGGTGTTTGTGCTGTTGCAATAGTGGAGTCACCATGTGTCTGCTACACAATGGCACAGCCAGGGGAAAAATGAGCAAAAAACAAGATGTGGACCGTCTACGTTCTGGATTTCCCTCTAGTGGTCAGCTTCCAGCAAGCCAAGAACCTGTTACTGCTAAAAAATGTTCCTATCCTCTGCTTTACCCATCTCCGTAATAGTCCACAGATTACTAGACGAGACTGCTCCAAATAGGCAGCATCTTCACTGATGGTCATGACAGCCTTTGCAGTCAGTGCAAGAAAGTAATGGAACACCAGCCCTGTTCTACCAAAAAAGGCCTTGGTTTTAATATTTTAAATGTTCACATGTATTTCCTCCAGTATCAGCCTTGTATTTCAAAGAACTATCAAGCCAAAAATGTTAATACAGCATTTACCAGTAATTTCTTCCCCATCTATATAAATAACTTTAGTTCAGTTCTCAGAAGTTAAAAAAATAGTTTTTCTATCAGAAACTTCAAACATACTTTTCTCAGACTTACACATTTTATCAAACTTACTTCAGCCCCACACTGGACACATCCATATAAAGCAACAGCCCCACACGGGTTATACCTACACCAAGCTGAGTCAGGCATACGGAGTTAAGAGAAGATGCAAAACATATTTATCTACAGCAAACATGATGCAACTTCGAACACAGAACAAAACTACCACCTCAACAACTGTTTTGCAGAAACTGTCCACCTAAGACACATTAGAGAACATGAAGTTTGAATTTGGTCAGGGATACTAGCTTCAACTAGCCCAGAAGAGGAAAGGCAAAAGAGACATGCCACAAAGCCAGGCAGCTCCAGAGGACTGGTTCAAAACAAGGACGATACGGCTCACAGTACGGCTTTCTTACCAATAGCCAAGCGAGTTGGTTTCTTCCTTGGGGGGTCTCCAGCACTGGAGTTGGTGTCTTCTTCCTTCTGTTTTGTTGAGAAGAATTAGGGAAATAGAGTTAGGGGAACGAGCAAGCTGTGGCAAGCCTTAAAGATTAAAATTAAGCTACTCTGAAAAGAGAAAGAAGCCAGGCAGAAATAGCGTGGACAATCCATACAAGAATTCAACATAAGCTGAGCTGAAGAACTAGTGGACCTCAATTCACCAAGAAGAACATCATTTATATTTGAAGAGAGAGAACCCTGTATCTGATTGTATACAGAGACATAGCCCAGCTCTCAATTTCAAAACAAGTTTGACTGTATGTGTTTTGATTTTTTTACCGGTTTACGAGTTCTTTTGAGGTGCAGGTAGACCCGCTGGCCTGTTTTCTGATAGTGCTTTTCCACATACTGCTTCCCAAAGCCCAGGAACGTGTTCATGCAGATATACAAGCCGCCATCCGACTCCTGGAAAGAAGGAGAAATAAAAACTGAAGAGAGGTGGTAAAGAATGCCATTTGAACTGCTAGGATAGGCACAGACTTACCTCTAGGAACACTATTCATTAAATCATGGCTACAGCTCATTCCTACGTACCAGCCACTTAGTAGCTAGTCGGAAATAAGATGGCATGCCCCAGCCTGGCTGTCCCAGAAGAACAGGTACTCCTATCAAGATGATGTATTTGAAAACCTATTTGTCTGTTCATTTATGGCAGGATGCTACCGAATCAGGAGAACCTGAGCTTACCCAGAAGCTTATCTTGCAAAAGGCCTTTAGCACGCACAGTTCACAAGTTCAGAGCACAGAACAATCATTACCAACAAAACTGCAGCACACTGTCTGAAAGCATAATTCTCAATGCAATAGGGAACATTGCTAAACTACAGTGTGAGGAAGGTTAACAGATCACTGTTTATTCTTGTTGCTGCATTCAAAAGCTTATGAGTAGCTCTGAAACGAATACAGAATAAGCCCTTCCCATCCCACAAGCACCTGGAAAACGCCACGCTTATTCAGCAGAGATACTCTTTTTAAATCAAAGAGATGAGGGACTCAAACGCAGATGCCAGAAAACCGGGAAACCACCAAGAAGCCCTCAGCCTGCTTCTGAACATTAAGCAGCTGGGGCAGAGTCAGAGTGGGGAAAGCATGGACAGGTATCACACCATGAGGCTTGGGGAGGGATTTTCGTGCTGCCGTGCGCGGCTTCCTCGAAAGACCCGTATCTTCCAGCCGCAGTCCATTTCTTCTGGTGGGCTGGGGCACTGCCCGGATGGGAGCCTGCGAAGGAGGCCAAGGTGGGGGGACCTTGCCCTCCCGCCGCCCGGGCCTCCTCCCCAGGTCCGTCTCGGCCAGGCGGGGGTAGGGAGGGAGGAGCAGGGATGCCGGCGGGGTGGAGACGGCTGGAGAAGGGACCACTGCCATCTTAATGACACAGCACCGACTC